>NC_090270.1:191263563-191476063 GCF_040414725.1 Anabrus simplex
GGGATGACATTGGAAGGGGACTCCGTCCCAGTAACAACCTACGGGATCTGGAGGGATAGCTGCAACAACTGTGGATGAACTTGCCTCAGGAGAGGATCCAAAGGCTGTTTGACACCATTCTGAACTACATAAGAGCATGCATTCCGGCCAGGTGTGGTGCGACACCCTACTGACTTGGCACCAACATTCCACCTGTAACTGCCAACGGCCTTGTATCTTTCATCCCATATGGTAATCAATTCAGCAAAGGTACATCGTCTTTCAGCATATGTAGCTTCATTCACTTTCAACCACTCCTTCTGGGTGCTGACGTTTTTTTTGTCAGGCAGTGTATTTAAGGTTCATTTTCCTTTACACACGCAAATAGGAAAATGAACTCTACAAAAATTGCTCTGATGCACTGTATACCAATATGTGGCTGAGAGGCATGACCAGTCTTAAAGGAAACGATGGATAGGAAGAGCGTTGTCGCATTTGTGGTTTTGGGATATGAGCAACGATATATCAGTCAAGGTGCTATTTTTAAGTCCATGGCATACAAAAGTAATTTTTGTTCAGTCTGTGATATCCAGAAGAGAGAGAGAGAGAGAGAGAGAGTGTTTTTTTTATATAAAGGCATGCAATAAACAGCATGTTCATGGAATGGTCCTTTCATCTTGGTGCAAAGATAGCAAATACCAGCTGTCCTTTCCCTATGCAAGGATGTTGCTGCTGTAATGGTAGCAAGTAGAGCAGTGTCAACCTTGATGGGTATCTGTGTTAGATGGGTTGTGTATCTTCATGAATGATAAGGTGCTGGTGGAACATCCGGTACATTAGATATTTGATTAGTTTCTGTTGGTGTAACAATATTAAGGTGACCAAAACAGGGAATGCCATATTTCTCCATTAATATTAGTTTAATCAAAAAACTGCAAATATAGAGCGAGTTGGCCAAGCGGTTAGGGGCGTGCAGTTGTGAGCTTGTATTCGGGAAATAGCAGGTTTACCCCACTGTCTGCAGCCCTGAAGATGTTTTCTGTTGTTTCCCATTTTCACACCAGGTAAATGCTAGGGTTGTACCTTAATTAAGGCCACACTTCATTCATTCCCACTCCTATCCCATCGTCGCCATAAGACCTATCTTTGTCAATGCGACATGGAGCAATTTGTAATCAGCTTTGCAAGATGATATTGCTGCTGAATGGCTAATAGATATGTTTTCTGGTACCGGTATAGCACAAAAATAAACTCGTCAATGATGGGTACAACAACTAGTTATCACTAAACTTGCTGACGATCAATTCGGCAGCCTGTCACCTTGCACTTAGAAACTCTCTTCCTTGTGTTTAGGACTCTTCCACCGGGCCATTACCGAGAGTGGGTCAGCGTTGAGTGCATGGGCCATACCAATTGACCCCTGGCCAGTGGCTGTGAAGCAGGCAACAGTGGTGAACTGTCCCACCACTTCTCCTGAGGAGATGGTCAAATGTCTGCAAGAAATCAATGCTACCATACTGGTAGATAGTGGTGACTCTTTCCATGTGAGTACTTATTCATCTGTTTATTTTGTGTGATGGCAGTGCCTGCCATCTAATAACCTACATTTTAGAAAAGTTTGAAACACTCCTAAGACCATTCAATTTCAGTATTCCAAATAACTGGTGCTGTAGAATGCTGTGAAATAGCATAGGACTGTATGTCAAGCCATCTCATCGAAGAGTGGATGCCTTTCTCAAAGCATGTGGCTAATAACTATTACTATTATTATGATTATAATCATCAGAGTATTGAGCTATCTCAAATTTGATCTTTGTACAATCAGAAGTGCATACAGACTGTATAATGTCTCCCATACTATTTAATACTGTATCTATGGAGAACTCATCATGAGACAGGTCCTTGAAAAATATGAAAGTGGAATTGTCGTAATTGGCAGGAAAATAACCTATCTTAGATATGCTAATGATACAATCAAAATTGTGGCAAGCATAGAGAGGCTCCAACATGTCATCAAATTCCTGAAGAACAAGAGTGAAGCCTTGACCTACATATAAATGAAAGTAAGACCAAAGTGGTGACAGCATACTGAGCTAATGACAAGCTCCCAACAATATGGAAATCTGGTGATTTTGAAATTAAGACAAGTTCTTGTACCTAGGATCACTAACATCTAACTCTGGAAGCTCTACACCTGAGATATGCTGATGGCAAGGATGGCTATTGTAAAATTAACAAAAAAAATCTGGAGAGATCAAACATCACCAAATAAACAAAACTCCAGCTGCTGAATGCTCTTGCCTTTTCAATATTGCACTGTGCATCAGGCACATGGACTATAAAAGAAGTCGATCATCAGAATCTTGATGCCTATGAATGAATGAATGAATGAATGAATGAATGAATGAATGAATGAATGAATGAATGAATTCAATTTGTTTGTTTGTTTGTTTGTTTGTAAGTGGCAAAGTTAAAACTCTTGGCCCTTTCTTACACTTAACCATATCTTTTGTTATGGGTTAGATTGTTTATTCTTACTAATTAGTAAGATGATGGTAGGATGATGAGCGGTTAACATTCAATCTGCAGTGAAAAGGAGAAAATATGATAAAATATTGACTAAATTATATATGTAACTAGATGATTGTGGGTAATAATGATGAGTCTAACAATAATTTTAAAATGAACAAGTAAGTTGCAGGATGATATAGTATGTGCTATTGGCTCTAGAGTTACATAGGAATCTAATTATCTATGTGATTTAGTGCATTGTAATACACGTATGAATTAATGTAACTACTTAAGTACTACCAATACTTCATTCATTCTCACATTCACCCATGTATTTATACAACTTCAGAGAAAATCCCAGCAAGATCTTTAAAAATAGGCTAATGTCGTGCAATTCCTAATTCTCAAATGAAATGTGGTGCTACCGCAGATTATTAGTAGGCTATGCTTCCCACAGACTGAAAAATGTACAAATTCATCCATCATTGAGACACTGGGGATTCAGAAGCAAATACATGGCGTTATCAATAAGAGGATCTTACATTATTTTGACCATGTAGTAAGAAGAACTGACCTTGAACTCTTGATGGCAGCTGGAAAATTAAATAGTAAGAGATGCAGAGGCCAAAATCTTAGACGCTGGCCAACGCAGATTTTCCAGACAACTAACAACAGTGTTTAGAGTGCATTCCAGGCAGCAAAAGATCTTAAGAACTGGATATGTTTCTCAATCAGTCACCATCCCAACCTGTATAGAATGAGGAGGAGGAGAAGGAGGAAGAGGAGGAGGAGGTCAAGTGGAACATCTGGTTATATACAGTTTCCTGTTGAGCTTCCAGGATATAGGCTAAGCTTGACAAGGACTTGAATTTATATTTTTACTATCATTAATGTTGGTCCATTAGAATTTTATAATTGAATTCTCAAGTGGTGAAACCAAATAACTCAAATTTTGTGACTATCTGTTTTTCATGGGATGTTAGCCAATCATCCCCAGTACTGAAATGAAACAAGTCATGGTTCTCTGTATGGTATAAATTCACCATAGTACTTTCTTCTTTGGTGTTTGTTTGGTATTGAATGACCCTCTTCAATATATGGTATGGAATTAACAGCTGTCTGTAAAAAAAATAAGACAATGAAATTTATTTATGGTCATGAACTTACATTGCTAGGCCCACTGTCTAGCAGTAGTGTGCCTGCCTCTTACTCAGAATCCCCAGGTTTGATTCCCCACCAGGTCAGGGATTTTTATCTGATCCTGAGGGCTGGTTCTTGGTCCACTCAGCCTATGTAATTACAATTGAGGAGCTATCTTATTGGTGAGATAGAGGCCCCAGTCTAGCAAGCCAAGTATAATAGATGACAGTATTTGTTGTGCTGACCATATGTCACTTTGTAAATTTGCAGGCTTTCAGGCTGAGCAGCAGTTGATTGGGAGCCCAAGGCCTATTAGGGCTGTAGTGCTATGTGGTTTGTTTTTCATGAAATACTAGATAACAAGAGCCTCCGTGGCTCAGACAGCAGCGCGTCAGCCTCTCACCGCTGGATAATGTGGTTCAAATCCCGGTCACTCCATGTGAGATTTGTGCTGGACAAAGCAGAGGCGGGACAGGTTTATCTCCGGGTACTCTGGTTTTTTCTGTCATTTTTCATTCCAGCAACACTCTCCATTCTCATTTCATAGCATCTATCAGTCATTAATAAATCACTTTGGGAGTGGCGACCCCATCGTACTAATAGTCTATATCTGCTTCATTCATTCCATCCCTGACCCGGTCAATGACTGGAAAACAGGTTGTAGGTTTTCATTTTCACTAGGTAACAAGTTACTCTCCTAGCCAGCAACACTAAATTTATTTCCATGAAGTACCATTTATATTTGATGTCATTGAAACAAACTAATCAGAAACTAGCCAAAAACCCATTAAAACATGACAATCAATGGGGTTGAAGTATTTCCATATATAAGACATTCTTTGTACAATTACTTATTGGCAGTATTGCAACTTTATCCTTCCCAATAGCAAGATTAAGAATACACATGAATTACTGAGTGGGGTACAAATGTATATTTTTCCATATTTTATTTAAAACATTAAAATATTATAAACTAAATAGAGACAAAATTTATCATGCTTATGATGTGAAATACCTATTTTCACAGTCATCATTGAGACCTCACCCTGAACAAATCACTAAATCACTTGTTTGTAAGGAATATTGAGAACCCAACTTGTGGAGAAAAGTATGGTGGAAACAATATCAAGTATACAGCATAGTCATTATAGCCTCCAAATCTTCTGGGTTGTCAGGATTATATTCTCAAGCTAACAATTTACAATTTCTATGTCATGCTATTTATTACACATAGTTATGAGAGAAACACACATTTTATTGTTGATACAGAAAAGAAATAATTAGCAGGCAGTGTTGAGAAGAGGCACAGAGAAAAATAAACACTAACATATTTTACCAAGCTGGGTACAAATATATCCCACATTATTTTTCAGATGCATAATTTTAAAAATGCTGCTTCACTTTTACTTTTGGTTGTATCATGATATTCAGCAATGTTTAATGCAATGGCTGAAAACTGTCTAAGGTTAATTGGAACCTGCATGTTGGAGTGTTTCCCCTTGAGCGTTATTGATCATGATACTGTACAAAACGCCAAGCGAATTGAAAACTGGTGCCACTTAAAAAGAAAATGGAAGTGTTTTTATCTGATGGAGTTAAATCATCTTGAGGGATTGTAGCTCTCTACCTATTTTGAATGTACAGTGCACTGATCGACTGTTGGGAAGCAAAATGGTGGCTATTCCCATCCACACTCTTAATATAACACAAAGCCATAAACTGAAGCACTTTTCTATTAAGCATTGGTGTATATATATGTTTTTCCAATGCATGCAGGACTATCTATGAAAAATGCATTTTTAACATTTATGTTGTTTTGTTGCTTCTGGTTTGCTATGAGCACGTCAGCCAAATCAGAATTGAAAATTTGCACATTAGTAGTTTGCTCATAGTAAAGGTACAATCCTTCAGGTTTCCATAACAGTAAAATTTAACATGGAGGATCAACTCACTTTCCTAACTACCGGATTAGTGTAAAAATCATGACATGAAGAAAAGTACTTTTACATTTCTCTGACATCACACCAAGCTAGCAAATATAGGGAGATCTACAAAGAGACTTTAGTATACTAAAGCACTTGGCGACTCTCTGCAACACAACACAGACTGGAACAGCTGATCAGGAATTTGCCCTGACTGCACATGCATGCTTGCCCCCTTCCATCACCCTCTTGCATCGTATGCCTCCCATCCCAAAAATGGCTGGCAGTGGACCGGCAAGTGGCCTTGAAGTACTGGCAAGCGCTTTGGCCAATCAGAATGCTACATTTTCTTCAATAATTTAAAAATATATGGCAAGAAATGTTTTTGCTTTTAAAGAGACTGCATTTCTACAGTCCAAGAGCTATTGTCAGAATGATTTACGATGTCAATTGGTCCAGCCGTTCTCTCAAACTTGGAGTCACAAAAATCAGCCTAGTGTTTTAAATATATAGATGCTAAATATTGTTTAAAATCAGAATGCTGTGCAATATCCTAATTATTTATGATTTTACGAACATGAAATCAATTTGGATTTCAACTTTAAAAAATTCATTTTAATAGTAATAATACAAATGGAGATAATCCATTTTTTTATCTTCCTTGAAAAGTGCATAAAACTGTAACAGGAGAGCTTGAGATGACATCTGCAGTGGATGACACTGATAATTAATAGGTCACTCAAATGCTGAAAGGAAACCATAACAAGTGTTTGAGGCGAGAGGAAAGGGAAGTCCATAGATGGAGTGGGATCAAATGCTCAGTGAAATTGCAAGATACCAAGGAAAAGACCAACATGAAGTAAAGTAACTGGCATGTGACAGAATAGAGTACTAAGGTTGGAGACCTTATGCCAAGAAGCATAAATAACTAGCAAAGGAGGAGAAAGTGCACAAACTGCTTACCTGGTTTCACCAATTATAATTTAGTAATAAGATCACATATTTTCTGTATATAGATTTTCATGAAAATTGTCTGGTTATAAAATGACTTACTGAATCATTTTTTTTCAATAACACTTTTATAGAAGATTCTGTATTTTTGCTTCAGTCATGGTCTATTGATACGTTGACTACATTCCGACCAGTGGTGGAAAGTGGTGGACCTCATTCATTCTTGCCAAATGACCCTGTGCATCTTATCATCCACGGTCAGTTTGCAAATATCCCTTGGATAAATGGTGTGGTGTCTCAAGAGGGAATCATCAGAGCTGTGCGTGAGTATAATGCAATGAATCCATACCAGTAAACATACCCTCTTCAGTAAGTGAAATGAGGGCAATAATCCTAGTTGCCTATAGTATATATGAACAGCATAAGGGTTGTTCAATTGAAACATAAACTGAAATCTAGAAACTTACACTATAAGTGTTAGACAACATAAACTATATCCAAACAACAACATTCTGATGACAGTTTGAGAGAATCTAAAGATATTCACCCTACCATTCAGGCACTTGTCCCATAACTGAACAAGCTTCTCTACAACCCTCTACAATGAAGTATGCTGGTAGCTGGTTTAACCACTTTTCCATGGCATTAGGAACTGCTTGATTCATGGTGAAATACTTACTCTTCAGAAGGTCAAAGTTGTGACTGGTGCAAGGGGAAAGGTTTAGGCTGTAAGGTGGGTGAGCCATAAGACCCCAGTGAAAACAGAGCAGACTGTCCACTCTTGCATTGGCAATGTGTTGACATGCATTACATTTGAGAGTTTTCCTCGTCAACCTTCTTTGCACAAGAATTTGTTAAATTATGCCACACTGTATTCATTTGGATGTAACCATTAAACACAAATGTTGCTTCAACTATTTCTTGTACTTAGTGCACGTACCGGTATATTTCATACTGACCAAGTTCTAAGTTGCTCCTGTAAATAACAAACTATGCAGTATTGCCACCTCTTGGCTGTCCTGTCAGTTATTGGCATTGTTGCCAGCTCTGTCTATGTTTCAATTGAACAGTCCTTATGCAATATATTACAGCTATCATCATATCAGCACCTTATGTCACAACACATCACATCTACATTTATGTACACGTTCCCACTCACTCTTTCCCTGTATCTATATTTAACATTATTTTGCTTCATACTCTCTTAACAATTGTTCCTCTTCTTCCCATTTTCTCCCAAACCAGTGATCAGCAGGCTGGTTCTTGCTCTTGCTTTTCCTGTTGCCTGGGCTGTACAAAGGGCTCTTGCTTCGGCTTCAGCGCATGTGAGACATGAGTGACATGAATGCCTATAATGTGAATAATGTTTCTGACAGAGGAACCTACATGTTGCTCACATAAGTATGGTGTACTAAACATAACACAACATCTTAACTGTATCATTGTGTAAATGTAGGAACCTTGAATGAGGAAATGTTTGGTAGTAATCCCTCGATTTCATATGACCTTTGAGTTTTTCAGTCTATCAAACACAAAATACAAATACAAAGACAATATAGACAGTGATAAAGATGTCAGCAATATGCTAAGTAAGGCTGGGTAAAGTGGCAAGCAGCAACAGGGATTCTCTGCGATTTAAAAAAATGTCCCTCCATATGTCAAACAGATGCAACATTGTTCAAGTTCTGGAATCCTATTCAAACTGTCCCTGTAGTCCAACATTCATTTCAGAATATTCTTTGAGGTCACACTGTGAAAGAGAATGTTGCACTGAAGTAAGCCTTGGAAAGTGGTCAATGTTGTTATTTCTGAGTTGGCATTCCCACAGGCAAAGGTTCATCTTGAAGGCCATTACTTTATTGTATATTTCAAATTATGTTATTGACCTTATGTCCTAAAGGCGGTAGCACACTGGCCTCTCACTGCTGGGTACTGTGGTTCAAATCCCAGTCACTCTATGTGAGATTTCTGCTGGACAATGCAGGGGTGGGACAGGTTTTTATCCGGGTACTCTGGCTTTCCCCATAATCTTTCATTCCAGCAACACACTCCAATATTGTTTCATTTCATCTGTCAGTGAAGCGTCACAGGCTTCGGCAGCCAGCGCAATTCCTATCCTTGCCGCTATATGGGGGTTTCATTCATTCCATTCCTGACCCAGTCAAATAACTGGAAACAAGCTGTAGATTTTCATTTTTCACTTTACGTCCCAGTAACTACTTTTATAAATTTTGGAAATGCCGAGGTGCCAGAATTTTGTCTTGTAAGAGATCTTTTACATGCCAGTAAATCTACCAACATGAGGCTGGCATATTTGAACACTTTCAAATACCACCAAACTGAGCTGGAATCAAATCCACCAACTTGACCTCAGAAAGTCAACACTCTACCATTTGAGCCACCATCCAAGCTATTGTACCAGCATCAGCTTTCCTTTCCTAGGTAAACTGTTGCCTTCATAATCCTTTCGTTGTTCTACTGGGCCTCTGTACTACCATCTAAGTATGTAGTCAATATTAATCCCACTCTGTTTCTCATCTTCCTGTTGTTACCATTCCAGGAGAGGGTGTAGACCTAGCTCTTCTCGACTCCTCCTTGCCTTTACCTTTCCATTTTGTTTCAGTTCTAAGATGGATATTTTCTTTCTCTTCATGATGTCCACTAACTCTGCACAATTCTCAGTCAATTGTTGCTGTCAATATTCTTTATTTCAACACTACTACACTGATCAATGAAACAATGATGTATAACAACTGCTTATAAAGAGGTACAGAAATCATGTGATTCCTAAGTTCAATGATGTTGAAGAGAAAGTGAAAAATAACTTCTTTTGGACTGTGAACCTGCATGTGCATGGACTACTTCAGGGTTAAACATATTATTATTATTATTATTATTATTATTATTATTATTATTATTATTATTATTATTATTATTATTATTATTATTATTATTATTATTATTATTATTATTATTATTATTATTATTATTATTATTATTATTATTATTATTATTATTATTATTATTATTATTATTATTATTATTATTATTATTATTATTATTATTATTATTATTATTATTATTTCCAACTCGTTGGCTGAATGGTCAGCGTACTGGCCTTTGGTTCAGAGGGTCCCGGGTTCGATTCCTGGCCGTGTTGGGGATTTTAACCTTCATTGGTTAATTCCAATGGCCCGGGGGCTGTGTGTTAGTGCTGTCCCCAACATCCCTGTAACTCACACACTACACACAACACTATCCTTCACCACAAAAACACGCAGTTGCCTACATGTGGCAGATGCCACCCACCCTCATCAGTGGGTCTGCCTTGCAAGGGCTGCACTCGGCTAGAAATAGCCACACGAAATTAAAAATTGTTGTTGTTGTTGTTGTTCTTCTTCTTCTTCTTCTTCTTCTTCCAACCCACACATACCTTCTTAGTTCTCAAACTTTTCTTTATACTCCCACAAACTTGTAATGCTTGTGCCTCCCAATTTTGTTGATATTCTGTTTCAAACAATCTTTTCCATCTCAGTTATTTTAATATGCCATGAATTCTACTTGTCCTTTTATGATCCATTGCATGCAATATCTATCAAACTTCCTTAGTACTCGCTACAGTTTCTTAACCCAGCTTTGAAGACATAGAGCCTATATTCATTCATATAAGAAAGCTAACACCGAGCTCGATAGCTGCAGTCACTTAAGTGCGGCCAGTATCCAGTATTTGGGAGATAGTAGGTTCGAACCCCACTGTCGGCAGCCCTGAAAATGGTTTTCCGTGGTTTCCCATTTTCACACCAGGCAAATGCTGGGGCTGTACCTTAATTAAGGCCACGGCCGCTTCCTTCCCACTCCTAGCCCTTCCCTGTCCCATCGTCACCATAAGACCTATCTGTGTCGGTGCGACGTTAAGCAACTAGCAAAAAAAAAGAAAGCTAACAGAGCAATATAAATATTTGATAGAGTACACAGGTACACACAGGTCCAAAGTTGATGGCTGCAGCCTTCATCAGTGGAGGATAGACTAGGGATGGTAGTGATCATTGTTGACAGGTATATGCTGTTGTGAAGTAAAAGGGGAGGGAGATAGGTGCCAGTACATAAAAATTAAAAAAGAATACTTATCTAATAAAAGGCCTCTACACCACCAGTTGATGCCCAAGGGTGGGATAATTGGGGTAAATGTTTAAGGACTCTGTGAAATAGTTGTAAAATGTAGTTTGATCAAGCCAGGGATGGAGACAGAAAGATACATGTTATGGGTTATGCAGATGCAGTGAATATGACATATTAATTAGCTACAGTGTTGGTAGTTAAGCCAAAGTAGAAAACTGGGTAGAGTCTGCACTAAAGATGATGATGATGATGATGATGATGATGATGATGATGATGATGATGATGATGATCATGATCATGATGATCATGATGATGTGCAGTCGTGATAACCTTATCTGTGGTACAGCTAGTGAAAGTGGTGTTGGGTATATGTAGATATTATTTACCCCACCTTCCCACCGTCTTGTCTTTAGCAACTCTAAAGATGGACATCAACCGATGCTCAGGTCCACAGAAACACCTGGCCTTAACATTGGATAACCCCCTCCTTTGTCTTATTTCCTTGTTTTTCCTATCTCTCCACTCTCTTACCTCACAACAGTGTCCATATGTTCCATACATGTTTGCACAGTAAATCACTGCACTTTATCTGCTTCCTATACTTATGTATGTTTGTTTGTTAGTCCAACCCTTGTCCCATTTCTCTCTGGGGTCGGGTATGAGGTGAGGTGAGATGAATCTGTCATGGCGGGTTTTTATGACCGGATGCCCTTCCTGACATCGACCTCATCAGAAGAGTTAATGAGACTAAATGTATGACACAATATATGATAGTATGATAGTGTTCATATGGAGTGAGGGCATATGATGCTGTTGATGGTGATTCCTGTGTCAGATGGGGATGTTTAGCCTTGGGCAGACCCCTTGTTGCTATTCAACAGGAGTAGGCTATGTGCCAGCGCTGGGTTTCAAATTTAATCCAAGCTTTTGGCACGCAATCTAGTGATTAGAAATTGTATACCACTACCTCCACTATCCTGCCGGCCAACATTCTGATGGTGAAATTATTTTCAACCAACGGAACTCGAACCGGCTACCCTCGGTATCAGACTATTTAGACTTCAACGCCTTAATAATCATGGCCACTTATACAAATCCTATATTCGTACAACGTACTAAAAAACGTAGGTTCCATGCTATCTTGGTTGTATCCCGTATATTTTTAGTGTCTACATACTAGATGCTACCCCATGGCCTAGGGATAGCAAGCCTGCCTCTTACCCAGAGGTCCTGGGTTCAGTATCAGGCCAGGAATTTTTATCTCAATCTGTAGGCTAGTTTGGGGTCCACTCTGCTTATGTGAGAATAAATGAGGAGCTATCTGATGATGTGAGAGTGGCCCCGGTCCAGAAACCCAAGAATAATGGCCAAGAGGATTATTCTCACTGACCTTTCATCATCTCGTAATATGCAAGCCTTTGGGCTGAGAACCGGTCACTTGGAAGGCCAAGCCAATCAGAGCTTTCACGCAAAACATTCATCATCTTCATCCTTTCCCCTTATCCAGCTCCTGCTGCGTCGGGACATTTATGGCACTTCTCCACCTTCCTCTCTTCTTCCACCATTCCTCTTCCATCACGTAGTCCCAGTCCAGGTTTCTTCTGCTTGTACTCTTTATCAAATCAATCCACCTTGTTCTAGGTTTCACTCACATTCTTTCCCTCAAACTTTATCTCAATCACCTGTTTTGGTATTCTTTCCTCCTCCATTCTCTTTATAAGGTCCAAACCATCTTAGTTTACTCCTATCAGTTCTCTCATTTAGGTTTTCCATTAGGAATTTTTATATGCTAGATAAAAGAAGCTCTCATTAAACATAACTTGCATTGGAGCATCCTCCTCTCTATTTTGTTGCAGACAATATGAAAGTATTGTTTTCCATTCTTATTCCTTATTGTAAGAGCAATTTTTCAATAATGTTCCAGCAATCCTGACAAATGAAACCCTTCTGGCTGATATTAATAGTCGACCACACGACTTGCTGCCATTTCTTATGGAACTGCACACCAGTGTTAAAAATCCTGAGCTGGTACCTGCAATCTGGAAAAATATATCTAACTTCTATTTTGGGACTGATAACCCTGTATTTAATGATGACAACTACCAGAAGTTTATTGATGTAAGTTCATTGATTTACTACTTATAAGAGAAATAGTGAATTCAATGTTATATATGTATACTCCATATGAGTGTGTTTAAAAAGAAGGCACCAAACATGCTGCCTATATGAATACACAACAAGAAACTGAAGAGGAGGATAGAGCATAACTAAGATTAAGCTCAGTTTTTTACTGTTTGGGAAAAAAGAGTTATGGCGAGCCAAGAATTTTTACATGGATCTGTAGGCTAGTTTGAGGTCCATTGTGCCTAAGTGAGAACAATACATGAAAGAGTATAGGCAATTCAAAGTTTCACATATCAACAACTCGCTAACTTTACGGTCCAGTAAATTAATTTTGTAACACGTAACACATTTAACACTTTAAATTTAAATTAATAAATTAGATTAAATTAATGATAAATTAATACATTCTTTCTTTCTTTATTCCTTAAACTGTTTACCCTCCGGGGTTGGGTTTACCCCCAGATTCAGTGAGGTATCACACCTCTTACACCTTAAGGGGAGTGTCCTGGAGCGTGAGACTTTGGGTTGGGGGGATTCAACAGGGGAAAAATAGAAGGGTACGAATAGGTACTTTAAGGCAGAAACAGGTTACAAAAAGGATATTCCAGGAATCATTAATAAACAAGGGTCATATGTATGTGAGGATCTTAAAAAGGAAGAAGTATTCAGTCAGCAGTATGTAAAGATTGTTGGTTACAAGGATAATGTTGAGATAGAGGAGGAGACTAAGGCCAAAGAAGTAATATTTACATATGATAAAAATGACATTTACAATAAGATACAAAAGTTGAAAACTAGAAAAGTGGCTGGAATTGATCAGATTTTTGGAGATATACTAAAGACAATGGGTTAGGATATAGTACCATATCTGAAGTACTTATTATTGTTTGCATGAAGGAGCTATACTAAATGAATGGAGAGTTGCCATATTAGCCCCTATATATAAAGGAAAGGGTGATAGACATACAGCTGAAAATTACAAGCTAGACAGTTTGACATGCATTGCATGTAAGCTTTTGGAAAGCATTCTTTCTGATTATATTAGACATGTTTGTGAAATTAACAACTGGTTTGATAGAAGGCAGCTCGATTTTAGGAAAGGTTACTCCATTGAAGCTCAACTTGTAGGATTCCAGCAAGATATAGCAGATATCATGGATTCAGGAGGTCAAATGGACTGTATCGTGATTGACCTGTGTAAGGCATTTGATAGGGTGGACCATGAGAGACTACTGGCAAAAATGAGTGCAATTGGGCTAGACAAATGAGTCACTGAATGGGTGGCTATTTCTAGAAAATAAAACTCAGAGAATTAGATTAGGCGAAGCTTTATCTGACCTTGTAATAATTAAGAGGGGAATTCCTCAAGGCAGTATTATTGGACCTTTGTTTTCTTATACATATCAATGATATGAGTACAGAAGTGGAATCAGAGATAAGGCTTTTTGCAGATGATGATATTCTGTACAGAATAATAAATAAGTTACAAGATTGTGAGCAACTGCAAAATGACCTCGATAATGTTGTGAGATGAACAGTAAGCAATGGTATGATGATAAATAGAAATGAAGATGTGCTTAAGGGACTGAATGTGAAACCAGTAATCAATTACATCTATGATTACCAAGAAAACTGGAAATGTCATGTTCAAAAGATGGAATTTGGAAGACTACCAACCATGAGGACAGAGATCTATAGGACGTCCAAGGAAGCGATGGAAAGAAAATGCAAGACCGTAACGGGCCACATGGCCCAATACTTGGAAGGATGATGATGATGATGATGATGATGATGATGATGATGATGATGATGATGATGATGACATAACCTCTCCTGCCTAAATGCGAACCTCACCTTCCTGGGATGAACAAACCTGTTCCCACAGACAAGGCCCTGTCGACTGAGTCACGGCGGTATAACCGTTACATCATTTACGGAGAAAATGCTGTAATTTCAGCTAGTCCATTAGCTGAAAGGTGGCAGCCCCACCAATGGTTTTACTTCCTTCAGGCTAGCAACCCATCGGAAGAACATATGATTGCTTTCAAGTCTTGCAAAAAGAAAAATGCAAGACTGTAATGGGACACATGGACCAATACTTGGAAGGAAGATGAAGATGATGATGATGATGATGATGATAAATGGGGTTAAAAGTCAGGTTGTGAGTTTTACTAATAGGAAAAGTCCTCTCAGTTTTAATTAATGCATTGATGGGTTGATGTAAAGGAGAGGGCATATAAGTCCCTGATGATAAGACCCCACCTAGAGTATGGTTCCAGTGAATGGGACCCTTACCAGGATTACTTGATTCAAGAACTGAAAAAATCCAAAGAAAAGCAGGTCAATTTGATCTGGGTGATTTCTGACAAAAGAT
Source organism: Anabrus simplex (assembly GCF_040414725.1). Classification (NCBI taxonomy): domain Eukaryota; kingdom Metazoa; phylum Arthropoda; class Insecta; order Orthoptera; family Tettigoniidae; genus Anabrus; species Anabrus simplex. The sequence goes on from NC_090270.1 coordinate 191,278,684, forward strand.
TAGCATTACATAAATGTTGCAAAGTTTGGGCTGGGAAGACTTGGGAGAAAGGAAACAAGCTGCTCAACTAAGTGGAATGTTTCAAGCTGTCAGTGGAGAGATGGCGTAGAATGACATCAGTAGACGAATAAGTTTGAGTGGTGTCTTTTAAAGCAGGAAAGATCACTATCAAAGGGTAGAGAAGGGTCCATCTATTCAATACCATTAACCATAGCAGGAAAGATCACAGCATGAAGATAAAGTTGGAATTCAAGAGTACAAATTGGGGCAAATATTCGTTTATAGAAAGGGGAGTTAGGGATTGGAATAACTTACCAATGGAGATGTTCAATAAATTTCCAATTTCTTTGAAATCATTTAAGAAAAAGGTAGGAAAACAACAAATAGGGAATCTGCCACCTGGCCGACTGCCCTAAATGCAGATCAGTAGTGAGTGATTGATGTGATTTTGGACAAATTGGCAGGAGCTCAAATAAAGACCTCATAGTTGCCATTCATGTCTTTCAAATTGTATTTATTTGTTACCTATCGTACGGCTTTTAGTAACGGGAGTGTCCGAGGACATGTTCGGCTCAGCTGGTACAGGTCCATCTAACTATACAGTTGTCAGACGACGTCATGTTGTATACCATATAGGCCTATTCAACAAAAGCAGGAGGACCAGTACCTCGACCAGGCGGCCTCACCTGCTATGCTGAATAGGAGCCTTGTGAGGATGATGGAAAGATCAGAAGGGATAGACAAGCAAAAGGGAAGGAAGCAGCCATGTTAGGAACCACCCCGGCATTTGCCTAGAGGAGAAGTGGGAAAACCATAGAAAACCACTTCAAGGATGGCTGAGGTGAGAATCGAAGCCCTCTCTAATCAGTTGACCTCCCGAGGTCGAGTAGAACCCGTTCCAGCCCTTGTACCACTTTTCAAATTTTGTGGCAGAGCTGGTAATCCAAAGCTGGGCCTCCAGGGGTGGCAGCTAATCACACTACACCACAGAGGCAGACATTAATATATTTTAATTAATTTTAAGTAATTATTGGAAAATGAAGGAAATCTGAAAAATATTAAACTGACTTAACAATGAACAGACTACACTTCTGTATCTGCATGTAATATCAAATTTTAAAATACACCCTTGGGTAACACAATAAAATGTACTTACCTTATTTTGACCATCTTATGGTTCATATGCCTTTCCCAAAGCAGTTAAGATATAGACTATAGTGGCCAGAGGGAGCAACAGAAAGGCATGATCAAAACCAGTGTGAAAACCCAAAGAAACAATGACAAACTGTGCACCTTATGCACTGTAGACCTCCATCCCAATTCTTTCTAACTATAACTCTTCAGCCTCATGCTAGTTTTTGTTCCTGTCTTCCTTCCTAGCTCCTATCTTTAAATGTAGGAATCTAATGTTGCATATGAGGAACACGGTGGCAGCTCATGGCCAAAAATTTGTAAGGTGCCAAACAATTTTGCAGTGTAAGATACCAGTAATTAATTATACAACCTCCGGGCGAGTTGGCCATGCGGTTAGGGGCATGCAGCTATGAGCTTGCATCCAGGAGATAGTGGGTTTGAACCCCACTATCGGCAGCCCTCAAAATGGCTTTCCGTGATTTCCCATTTTCACACCAGGCTGTGTCTTAACTAAGGCCATGGCTGCTTCCTCTCCACTCCTAGGCCTTTCCTATCCCACCATCGCCATAAGACCTACCTGTGTCGTTGCAATGTAAAGCCAATTGTAAAAAAATGTATACAACCAATGAATTTTGTTCAAATACAACGCAAACCTTCACATTTGAAAACAACCTTTTAATTATTTTTTTCGCTTGAAAGTTGTGGTTCTTTAACAAGTTCTTTAAACACCGAGTCAAGACAAATAGCATTGTTCTGTTTTCCTAATAGTGAAAGATCAACAATGTTCAACAATGCTGTTCATATGATGCCCTGAAACTCGGCGTGTTTTTTAAAATTCTGTTAAATGCTTTATATCATTAACACCTTCCACAGACCACAAAAGATCTATTTTAGTAGCAAAACAAAATATGTGGATAGCAGAAAAAGGATTTCTGCATTTCATAACCACTGACCTTGTAATTAAGACCACAGTTGCTTACTTCCCACTCCTGGCCCTTTCCTCTCTCATCTTCGCTAGCCCTTTCCTCTGTCATCATCGCCATAAGACCTATTTGTGTTGGTGAGAAGTAAAGCAATGTTCCTACTCCTATATAACACGTAACCATTTCTCAGGAATTTCTTCCTCAACTCCAATATCCGAAGATGGCACCTGTTCATATGATCTAAGCTTTCTCCACATTTATTAGTGAGAGTGAGGATTCTGAGCTGTAATGTTTTTCTATTCCTTCACCTCCAATGAGCTTCGGGTTCTTGGATGTCATAATTTCATGAGATGCATGAAGAGTTGTTGTCATGTCCAGTAATTTTGACACACCTTTACATCCAAGGCTTATTTTTGTTTTGAAAACAACATTTATTTGTCTCAGTGTAATTGGCTTGATAAGCCTAACACTGCAGAGGGTTCTCTGTCAGGGTAATCTCCCTTAGCCTTTGCCAGTCCCCTGTCCCATCTACTGTACAAGGCAGCAGTACTTTGATTTCCTACACAAAGTCTTCATCAAACCTCCTAAGGAAGAACTCCTCAGCCCTTAGCCATTGGTTCTCCCTTAGTTTATCAGGTTTGGCCAGAATTTTCATAAAGATCCAAACCCTAGCTATAATTTACAGGAAAAATATTAAATCTCTGTTACATTGAGATTAATGTTATTCATTATATTCCAACAGTTATATAGTGACCGTGCAGTTCTGCATGGTTTCTACAAATCAACTATACTTCATTCTCATCATGGCCATCAAGATCAGTACCTCTACTTTTTCAACTATAGAGGAAAGTACAGCTTCTCATCCATCTTTGCTCCAACACAGAAAGACTATGGTAAGTCTAGAAGAAGACAATTGTACATTTTATCATTGTAGGATGCATACCAAAATATTTGGTACAAAGGAAATTACAGCAAAGGATACATGCTTTGATATCAGGGAATTGAATCGTGCCTATACATTTTTGAGTTAATCATCATCATCATCATCATCATCATCATCATCATCATCATCATCATTTGTTGTCATCATCAAGTATTCAGTCCATGAACAAGTCTGTTGCCACAAAATGGTTCCACATCACCTGATGAATGGCTGTTCTCCTTGTGCTGTTTGATAACATTATACAAATAAAAATAATTTTAAAAAACAAAGGGAAAGATAAACAAAATACAGAAATATAGGGACAAATAAAGGTGATACAGACACACAGTAGGATGTGGAGTGTGTTGCTAAACTCTGCTGGGATGTATACTGGTGATACTTGCACTCTTCAACAAAACAATCAGGTTCCTTACAATATTGTTTATTAAACATTAAACATTTACCCTTTGAGGTAGGAAATTTGGTCTACCATTAAAATATACAAATTCATGAAATACAAAATTTTTAAGACAAACTATTTAACTATGGCAGTCCTCAGAACCTCGGTGATGTTTTGTGCACAAAATAATTAAATCATTGAAGATGCAAGACTGCCCCATAGAATTCCTGTGAGAGATAAAAGTTAATTTAGGACTTACTAAAGAAAATACAACTTCCATTATCCCATTACCTCGCAACATCAGCCTGAACTCCCCTGTGGAGCAAGAGCCTGAAATGGACATATCTGCCTTGACTAAGAACCAAGATGAGAATCCAGGTAATAACAGTAGCATCTAAGATCCAGAACAACAGAACCAATTGATCCATCACATGTAATATTTCAACAAAAGTAGACCTCGCAACTTCTTACATGAAGGTGAAAAATTCCCACCACTCTGACATTTGCCAAAACACCAGAAAGAAGGATTCTTTCTGGCACCAGCAAGTCATGAGAAATGATTCATTTCTCCTCCTTATAGGGTGCTCAAGTAGTTCTTCTCCATTTTACTGCATAGTAACTACTTAATGCTGTGCATGCCTGTCTAAATGTTTCTGTTTTCTTTTTTCTTTTAATAATACAGCCATGCTCTTTATAAATGACATGGCTTTCCACTCCAGCATCTTCTAAGATCTGTTTTATGAACAAATTCCTAGGTCTTCCCTGAGGCCTCTTCCACTACAATATTGATGTATTGATGAACAATGATCCAAAGTGCAATTCCACTGGGATAATGTTGTTTGCATATTAATTTCACCAGAGATTGATTTATGTTTTCCTCTATGTAAACCCTCCAGCAATTGTCATCTTAACTGTCAATGTAAGTTTACTTAACTCAGATTAACATTTTACTCAGATTATTCTAAATTTTTGTTGTTCTTTAAAATTGTTAAAATTATTATTTTATTACTTAGTAGGGGCCCTAAGATATGGAGTAGAAAAAACAAGTAATCAGCTGTAATTCATCTGTAAGTCAGGCCCTGCATCAATAACAACCCACTAGGCACTTGCTTGAGAATGGAGTAACAATTTCTTTTTCAACAGTGAGCAAACATGAACATTTTATTCATTTTTGTATTAGCAAACACAAAATTAAAACTATAATATTAAACTGCAAAATACCTTGAGAATTTTTAAAATACATGGACATAGAACACCTACAATCAGCTTTTTCTGTGAACTTGCACTGATTTACATGTTTTATTGTTGATATGGTTCAAAGTGTTTGTCATCCAGAACACATACTTTTATTGTTGTGTTTCTGCAAACTTCACAGCAGTGCTTCTTCTGCTGATGTAAAAGATAGTGAACACTATGAGTCTGCCATAGCGTAATAATAATAATAATAATAATAATAATAATAATAATAATAATAATAATAATAATAATAATAATAATAATAATAATAATAATAATAATAATAATAATAATTGAGTAAAATATCGTTGAAGTTTTCAACTTGTATCCATCTTTGTTTCAATGTATTTCAAGCTGGTAAACCTCACTGAGGAAGAACCTCATTACTATCCCATAGACTGCCTTGGGATGATTGAGGTTTAGATCATGGTTCTTTATTTTAATGATAAAAGATGGGGCAGATATACTGGATCCCTGGGTTAAGCTGCTACACTAGTGCTGGATTACAGTCTGCTTCGGGTAGCTAATACTTGAGAGGGGCATATTGCCCGGAGCAGTAGCGACCGATAGGGGGTCTTATAGTTACAAATTATGATAGAATATAATGAAGATGCTTGTGCGTGTGTCATGTGCACATGCATGTGTATCATTATAAGGACACTGATACAAATAAATTATGTTGATATTCAGATTGCAGTACCCATACACTACAAAATATTACATTTACATACAGAACAAGAACAATATGATGAATGTGAACAGTTTTACAGTGAATGGTTTGTTCAGATTACAATCCAAAATCCAACTTTTGAGGCTTCTTTGAAAATAGATTCAAGACATCTGTTTATTTTACAATTATGTCTTTGTGAATGTTCAAAAGAGCCAACCTATTACTCGACTTTCACTTGTTTATTGTCCATTTCTGTTGATTTTCTTTTGTAAAAATTCCATTGTTGGGGTTCTAACCCCCAGAAAATCCCTCTCAGCTATGCCCCTGGCCCGGGGACTTGTTTGCTGGTAGCAGATGGAATGGTGGCACAATATATGTGTTCCTGAATCCCAGCAGTGAAATGCCGCTTGCTGCCAGGTCCACGTTGGAAAAAATGAGTGTACATGTACCGGCAGTAGCTCAATGTTTTCTTCCACCTCGGCTTGAGGAGCAGCCTTCCCGCACTGTCCTTCTTGCTTCTTGAGAACAATATTTGTACTAGTATTTGCCATACTGATACATGATGACAGATTGTTGACACACCACTGCAAGCCTCATTTGAAGCCATGCAGTGACAGTAAACTAGGGAGATATTCCTGTACTTGCTATAAATGCCTTCCTTTGGCTGTTATATCAGTCAAGTTTCCAGAATGGAACGCTAACTTAATTTTGTTGATTGCAAATTGCAAGTATTATATATAAGTATTCATGCTCTAAAGGGTCTTTTAGACAGGGAATTTCCAGTGTTTTGACCTGGTGTGGCAATGGGCTCATCAGTTGGACTAACATGCTTATTTCTGTTTCACCATCTCAATCCCACAGAAAACAAAAACAGTTTGTGATTGAACTCATGTTTTTCAGTTTTCATTCCAGTGTTCTCAAGCTACCTTAACTTCTCTTCACTTTGTGTACACTTTTCTCTATGATTGTTATTATTATTAAGCTATCTAATATAATTAAAGAACTTTGCCTTTTTTTTTTTTTTCAGGAGTGAGTCACTGTGATGAACTCATATATTTGTTTAGCACACCAATACTTTTCCCTGGATGGGAGCCAGACCATCCTGATCTTCAAGTCATTGATAACCTTGTCACACTTTGGACCACCTTTGCCAAGCATGGGTAAGACTTCAGAAAATACAAATCTTCTATATATAGTTGGTAAAAGTACTAGGATTCTATTGATACTGCTGTATTCCAATTACTTGTGGTATCAAGTCTCTGGCGTACTTTGTACTTTTGATTATTCATTAATAATCAAATTCCTATATCCCAATAATTGCACTTCAAGTCTCTGGTGTAGTTTTGACAGAAGTTTTTGAGAAAATATTGTAGACATCCTCTTTTCTTTTTCAGCATTTAAGGACAATTTTAATCTCTGTCCTGCAAAGCAGGAAAAATAATAGTAATTTACCAGCTGTAATAACCACATACCGGTAACCACATTTCTGTTATTTACGTAAACTTGTTGAAGTTAGATACTCTTTAGTGCAGTTTAAAATTGTAGTATAGTTATTAGATATGGGAGTATCTTCCTTGCATTCTTTACTGTTGTATAATTCCTGTATATTCCTTTCAATATTCAGTACTGTAATTAACGGCAGTTTTCATTTCTGTTAGCGCATAGTAGTGTAGTGTAGTTATATTATTAGAAATTATTGAGCTTACTGTATCATTGTGTTATATTTGTCTAGTAGGGTTAAATTCTCTCTTCTGTTAGTGTGTAGGTATGAAAAGAATAATAATCCAATTAAGTACCAAGTATTTTAGTATTAACTCCAGTTCTATTGTTTCAGTTAATGTTATAATTAGGACATGCCTAAGAGCAGTTGAAAATTGTAGTGTAGATATTATACTCTATATTAGATAGTATCTTGCCTGCTATATTTGTGTGTATTATCATGTACATTTTCAATTACTTTACAATTAGTTTACAATTATAGTGTAATTATTTTATTAGAAATTAGTATGCTTATTTTATTATTGTGAAATATTTGTGTAATAGGAGAAATACCTCTCTAGAAACTTAATTCTTACTAGATACTTCAGTATTTAACTAAATGGCACTTTTCATTTTTATTAGAGCATAATAAGGTATTATAATAATAATAATAATAATAATAATAATAATAATAATAATAATAATAATAATAATAATAATAATTTGTCTATGCACTTAGCTTTGTTGGAAATCTTTGAGTAGAGATTTTGTAAATTTTGAATTTTAATTTCAACTTTTATTTCTGTTTGCACGTAGTAATGATCTATTGTAATCAGGATACATCTGAACATAGTTTACAATTATTGTAGTGTAATTATTTTATTAGAAATTAGTATGTTTATTTTATTATTGTGAAATATATTATATAGGAGAAATATCTCTCTAGAAACTTAGTTCTTACTACAATTCTGTTGTAATTAGGACAGGCTTAACTGCAGTTTAGAATTGTGTAATTATTGTGTATTCCTTTTGATATTCAGTAATTAATGGCAGTTTCCATTCTGTTCAAGCATTGCAGGATATAAATATAATAATATAATACAACTAAATAGTATTGTAGTGTAGTTAGTACATTAATTACCATATTGTCATGTGATCTTTGTATACTATTCTGGACAATATTTCTTTCCTTTGATTTTTTTTGCACAGAACAAGTTATTTTATCTTTGCTTTCTTTTCATTATTCCATAAAGAATGGCTAAGTAATGCAAGGGTAGGAACTGTGGGTGTGGCCAGGCATTAAGGAGTATGAGGGAGGAGTTGGAGAGTTTGAGCCAGGGGCGGTTTCTCCATAAGGTTGCAGGTTTGAGCTACCCCCACTAAATTTTTATGTTTATTTTAGGTAAAGTTTTATAATTTGGATTACTAAACTACTGTATTTTCATTCAACAAGACAAACCTTTCAAGAGCTTGAAAGAGCAAATACCGTATTTACGCGAATAATCCCCGCCACCGAATAATCCCCGCACCCCAACTTTAGGTAGGCTTATTTTGAAAAAAAAAAAAAAAAAAAAAAAAAGAAATGCCAAATTTGACGCAAAAAACGCATCCCAATTTCATGCCTCAAATTTTACGCAATAATCCCCGCCACCAAATAATCCCGCACCCTAAGTTTAGGAAGGCTGATTTTGAAAAAAATGCCAACATTGACCAAATAAAACCCGCACCCCAATTTCATGCCGCAAAATTTTTAAAAAATGTGCGGGTATTATTCGCGTAAATACGGTATTGACTACAGGGTACTTTACAAGCCGGTACTCTTAGATGTTCACTGCACGAGCCGAAAAGTTTGCAGCGGGAAGTCAACCGAGGTAGGATGAAACCTTGGCTGCTCAAGGGGTGTGCGGGGCTGCTAGAAGTGTGCTTTAAGGCTGCTAGAGGGGTGCGCGGGGAGAGGAAAAGATAGGCGTGGCTTCTTATACATTGCTTAAATGGAGGTTTATCAACCCGGCTCCTCCCACCATGGCCGACTGGATCCCCCACTGCGCTAAGGAGCTAGCTAGAGCGAAGCATCAAATCGGCCGTGCTCCTACGTAACCAACTACCAGCAAAGTCGCTAGAGACCATTGCTGCTCAATGTGAGATTCTGTTATAGAACAGGAGTATCATCTAGCGACACTGGATGGAAGTTTATCTGCTGGATCACGGCCAGTTGGATCCCTCGCTGCGCTCCGTAAGGAGCTAGCTAGAGCAGGACAGCTAGAGAGATGCATCAAGTCGGTCGTGGCTGGATATATAACTAATGGCTCTAAATTTGAAAATAAACACCGCCATTTCTTTCAGTATAGTCGTGAGCTTTGTTATGTGCATACAAGCTAAGTAGCTCTTTGATTTAATTGTGTAAACATTCGTGTCAGCATGTGTGTTTTTATTATTGTGCGTTTTTATCAATTAGTGGTATTTTGCCAGATCATGAATTCGGTGCAGTCTTTAATGTCTAGGCTGTTTCCGCAACGGACTGCCGAGGAAAAATCCGAAGTGAAACAAATGGGTAGACCCACGAGACGTTTCATTTCAAAACCAGATACATTACAAAAGGATATTTTTTCAATACTGGAATTAGGCTACCTCAAAGTGTTTCATTTCAATATGGTAAATGAGTTTTTAAATGAAAAAATGTTAATGCGTTGTAGTAATATTCCTGAAAATAGAAATATAAAATGTTAGTTTCATTTTTAATAATAAAAAAGTATTGTTGATGTATCTAGATTTGAAAATTAGCCTGTAATCATATTATATCATTGGTAAAAATTGTGCATCACTGAACATTTAAACCGCCAGCTGCCACTGGTATGAGCCAGTGGCAACGGGTGGTATCTGAAGCTGGATGTTGCATCAAAATTTCCAATGTCATATTTTTATATGAGAAGCTTGCAGAAATAACAAGAAACTCTATTATTGTTAAGTAATGAACTGCATTGCTATTAAAAATGGAATATGTCTGGCAATTAAAACACAAGAAATTCTTACGTCACTTGAATTGAAAATTTGCCCTCCTGCTTTTTATTGATGCAAAATGTTGGTAATAATGTGGATGGTCGGTATGGTGTACTCTAGTGACATAGAAAAAAATATACTGTTGCGAGAGTAGAGAAAGCAGAAATTAAGTCATTTCCTGAGAGTAGTGCAATGTAATGCTGACATTAGGAATTGTTTCTCAATAGGGTGCTTTCTGATATCGTGCAACACCCCTGCCGTAGAAAAGTTTGATTCAAAACTGGCAACGTTTATTGGTCCATTACAAAGAAGTAGTATGTCGAATGACTAAAGATGGTTGATTTTAACATATTTTTGAATATATGTTAGGTTTATGAAACTAAATAAATGGAAGAAAAGACAAATGAAGTATAAAATTATTGGGGGTTGTGCAATACTGCAACAATACAATGCACTGCTCCTGGTTTGAGGAAGATAATAAGGATTCTCTCAGAGGACAGGAAGGAAGGTAGGTCTCCCTCAAACAATGTATGGGATACAGTAGGTGTACAAGAGGGCTTGGAAGGAAATTGCAGGAAACTCAGGAGCAGAATTCAAGACAGGTTTCAGTGAAAAATTGGTATGAGTCACTGCAGGTAGAACAACAGAGGGAAGATGAGGAACAGGGAACTGTTGCTGAGGAGCGTGGATATAGGAGGAAATGAAAAGCTAGGGGAGGGAAATGTAGAGTAGAGCATAGGATAGGAAAAGAAATGTGGAAAAGGGTCATGGGAGAGAGAAAAGGAAGGAGGAAATAGCTCCTGCAGCCATCAGGAAAGATAGGGGAGACCAGGAGGGCAGGGAATCAAATGAGATGTGTAGGGTTGAGGCTCTGATCATAGGGGATTCCATTTATAGACATGTGGGGAAAATGTGTAGAGGAAAGGGAGCCAGGGATGGTGTTAACCAAGAATTAGATTAAGGCAGATATTGAGGACAGTAGAAGAGAAGGGAAAGGAGAAGTGGTAGTGTTTCACATTGGTACCAACAACATAAGGCAAGCAGGCATAAGCAACAATATAGGTGGGGATATGAGGATCTGGTCAAATGCAGCATGGGTGAAGTTTAAGGAAGTGGAGATTATTACTAGTGGAATATTGTGTAGGAGGGATACTGACTGGAAGGTGATCAGGGATTTAAATGAGACTATGGAGTGGGTATGTGGGGAAACTGGGAGTGAGATTTGTAGATCCTAATGGGGAGGGGGGTGGTTAGGAGATGGGAATCTGTGCTCACATGACCTTCACTTGAACTGCAGTGGTACGTATAAGTTAGGAAGTTTGTTTAGAAGAGTTATAAGGAGATACATTCAAGGAAATGGGGTGGAGTAGAAAGCGGTGATAAGTGTACATTGATCTGGAAGTCGAGTAGGAATGACAGAAAACTGTTAAGTGTTAAACTGTCAAAGTGGGTCAAACTATTTTTCTGGTGTTCCTTTTTTCCTCTGTCTAATCTTGAATTATAGCAGAAAGTCTCAAAGTTTTGAAATTTTGTCAAATGTTTTGATGGAGTACCTAACTTCACAATGAGCACTCTGCAAACTTCTCTGGAGAAGATATTACAGCTCAGCAGCTTTCTCCAGGACATCTAGATAAGCCAGAACCTTTTAGAAACCTGACTAACTTCTCACCATGATCTAAAAGAAAAAAGGAAAGAAATAATAGCATTGTATAGGAGGGTCCAAGATACATGATGATGTGTGTTCCAAGGTACATTAGGATCCATGTTTCAACAAATATGGCTGTCTAAGTTGAAGTCAGCATAGGTATGCATTTATGTATTTACTCATCAGATGATAAGAAATACACTGCAAGTGGTTATAGTGACAAACACAATTTTGTTTCTGTGCTACAAAGCATACAAGAATGAAAGAAATATTTACCTTTGATGCTAAAAATGTTATTTTATCTGCAATATTTATGTTTGTTAACATAAACAAATTAGACCTACTGTACTGTTGGAACTACTTATGGAAATAGTTACAGTTTGATTGATTTTGAGCTCAATAGATAGCTGCACAAACCAGAACAAAAAGAAGTGTTCCAAGGTACACTATGCTAAAGGTACAACAGTCTCCCCTGAAGTGTGTAATTATCATATATTTTATTATTTACAGGAAACCTACTCCTGAAACTGCTGATGGATCGCACTCTGTAGAACAGCCACAGGATGATTCAACCTGCACAGTATCTTGTACTAGGTCACATAACATTGTGTGGGAACCTTACATACCAGATCAGTGCTCAGAGCCCAATAGAGAATTGAAGTTCCTCAACATCAGTGCAGCACCTGATGGAAATTCAACATTGCAGTTCTGTATGGAGAGAGGATTCTTCCTTGATCGACTTCACTTCTGGGATTCTTTGCCCCTGAGGGAAAATGAAGAGCCAGTTTATATTCCATATTCTCAAGCCCTTAGTCACATTCTCTATTATACAACGATGGCATTTTAGGTAAGTTTACTCCTACTGTAAGTGAAGCAAGTAGTGAATATGAAGTAGAATGCAGTGATGTTAAAAATAATAAACACCACTATCACTGACTACACTTACATATATTTACACTGAACACAAATACAATAACACTTGAAATATAGTACACAATAATTCACAATCGATCTGTGAAGCAGTATCAATATGGTACAACTGATCTACGATAGCCCGCTACATCAACAACTGACTGCTGAATCACACTACCATCATGGTATCAAAACAGCTGAGCTACAATAATATATCCAACTCAGTCACCAGGTATATCACCAGAAATTCAAAATTTCTGCTGTGTGAAGCCAGGGTGGGTCACTAGTTTCAGCAAACAAATGTACAAAGCTAAGGAGAGTTACTTACCTGAGCAAGAACACAAGACTCATATTGGGGTGCTTTTTCACTTTCTTACTGGTGATGTAGTATATTAATGTTTGTGTCTTTTGTATCTGTCATTCTTCCTCCATCTGTATCCATTCTTTGATAGAAAACAGGTATGAAGTGTTTGGAAATGATAATATAATCCATCACTTAATTACAAAATCAAATTTCCAATACTCATTCAGAGAGCACATAATTATGTCAGATAAACTTTTCACCAAATACAAATGTGACACTGACATGCACTACAGTCAGGTTCTCAAATACTTGCCTGTAACCACTAGAGGGCACTTCCGCACTTAATATTATTACACCTTTTTGAGCTTATGGATTTTAAATTAGTGTAGGAATCTTATGGTCTTTGGGCCCACTGCCACTTTTAACCCAGCATTACTCTCTAGATCTTTACACACGCTACTCGCTAGTGAGCGCCACGCTCACTTTTAAACATAAGAGCCAAAATATGTCCACATAAAGATGGAGGTATTTTTAATACTTGAGTATGAGATATGTATTTATTTAGGAACATGGCCAAACGGAGAGGTTATGGAGCCAAGCTCTACATTCGGGAGACACGCGAGTTCAAACCCCACCATTAGATACCTGAGAATGGTTTCCTGTTTACACTTCCAGGCAAATACCGGGACAGTTTCTATTCATAAGCCACAGCCGATTCCTTCCACCTCTTTAGCCAACTTCATTTCATCTTCATTAGCTCCTCAACTGAGGTTGACATCAGGAAGGGCATCCGGCTGTAAAACAAGCTATATAAATTCATCTCACCTCATCCCTGACTCCATATCAAGAAACGAGACTAATGGGTAGACAAACAATTTGTTTAGGAACACGAATGCTTAAATTTAAACAAATTTGAGATAGGAGGAGTGTGCTTAGTAAGAACTAAATAATGCAAACATATAATCCAGCATAATAGGAAACCAAATTTTACACAGTCATCACTTCTGTTGCTTTCAGTATCTTTTCTGGAGCACTGTTTGCAAATTATATTTCCAGATTCGAATATTTGTAAATGGCCCATGGAGGCCCCAGTTCGTAATTCTATCTTTAACTAAAACCAATGGAATACAGAATTCAATAAACAAAAGTGCCTCTTCTTATCCAGAACTTGCAAACACACTGTTCCAGAGTTATGATCACTTTTGTAAACCTCATCTGTTTCATTACCATCAGTTTCATTGTTCTCACTTCCTCCTCCATTTCACCCAACCATGAAAGTATCTGATCAGTAGATGCCATTATAACTTGTGGGCTATAAATTTACTTACAACACTCACAGTATAAACATTTTGCATTAACACTAGCATAAGACAAACCTTGACTTATTACAATGTGCGAAATGTGAGTCACTACTGAGCACACCACTCACCAAACATGCACTGTTGCACCTAGTAATAAACTGAGGGTCTAGGTTTTCAAAGATAATGGAAATGACTGACATATCCCCTTCCTAACAATTTGTTAGAAAGTTACAGGGAGTTTCAAAGGTAAGGTCCTATAACATTCCAACAAGAAGCAATATACTATGAAGGCAAGCACCGCACTCATCATACGAGTAACCATGGGTTAAGAATCATCTCACCTCATCATATTTTAGCCTGCCATTGTGACTCCTTAATTAAAACAATTTTAATAGCAAACTCAAGGACTTATGACCTCATTGTTTAGCCCCTGTGCAACCATCATCATCATTCTGTTGTTCAGTATTTGAATAAAACCTGTATAGATTAATAATGGAAACTGAAAACTTACATCCTGTGCTGCCACATGTAAACAACCACAGTAAGTAAAATTTAGGTGATCATTTTCTGAGAAAACTAAAATTCCCATAAAGAAGTGTTTCAGAAATTAATATTTAATTCAGATGAATCCTTACATTTCTCCCACAACCAAGATTTTTCTGGCCAGAAAGTAAAATGTTCCTCACTTACTGAAAATTAAAGTACACGAGTTTCTGATGTCAATATATTTATTTTGTATTTAAGAATTATTCAAAGTGATTTATAAAAAAAATTGCACCCATTGATATCATCACTCTTTCCTGAAGTTAGTAGTATAATTTATTTGTCAAAATTGTTACAGATAACAGCAGGAACTCAAGAGAGAACCCAATGTCTTGTGCTTCAACTAATGTGTTCAATCGGACATGTCTACACCAGTGCCTCGTATCGTGGCAAGTATTTTTCACTCAAGGAGGAGTGGAATGGGCAAGTGCACAGCTAGCTGTCGGGATCTGTACATAGTTACAGTATATTAGCTTGTGAAAATAGTATGTCTAAACATTTTGAACTAGTAACTCAAATACATTTTCTACTTAATAGCCATTTGTAATACAAATTTGGTTCTCAATCTACTGATCCTTCACTACCCACTACTCTTTAAACTTCTTCATTATGGTAATGCTTTTGGATTTTACTGAAGCATGACCATCTGGGTAGTATAGATGCATCTTTTATGGATATGTGTCTGTAATGTGTGGTCACAGATATTGTATCATCCGTGATAGCCATGCAACACAAAATAATTGCCCTTTATTTGGAAGAGAGACTGGGATGTTTTATTTATTTCTTTAGCAACAGTGAGGTTGTGACTTGCATCACTGTGACTGCATTCCAATCAACATGACTACCAGTGTCTCAGAAGGATAATCCCCAATCTTAATAAACTATAATTTTCCTGAGATCAAAGTGAGCAACCTACTGGTATAATATTGCTGTTATGTTCTTCAGTAAGCCATATTTAGGACTTGCTTTCTTTAGGCAATGAATAAACTTCCACAAAATAACAGCAATTATTGTACTTGTCCTCCCTTCCTTTACTATTTTCTTTCCATATATGATGCACTTACATGCTATACCACCAATCATGTCATTGTCCATCTTGGCACATCTTGTCAGTTGGATGCTTCCTTCTTGGTGTTGCAGTTCTAATGTCGAACTGAGTACACGTATAATTCTTGCCAAAGCTCAGAGGCTCTTGCTCCTGTAATGACTGGATCAGCGAGGCTATTATCTGTCCAGTTAGTAGTAATTAATGTAAACAAAAGAATGAGTTGATAACTGACCAGTCTACGAAGTCTGGGAGCTTAGACTAGATGTATATATTTTGAAGGTTAGAGTAGGAACTGGAGAGGAATGGGAAAAGATAAGCAACAAATATTACACAGCTTAAGCCTTGGGAGTAAGGTCAAGTATAGAAAGTATGCATGTATATACCATATGTATATACTTCAACAAGAAATGTATAACATAAGAGTTGGAGAGAGAGGATGAGAACACAAAACTTTTAACAGCAGTTAAGTACTTCATTGTTTGGGGATAGTGTCAAGAATGAGATCAATAAAAGATTTTGTCAGGACTGAAAACAGATAATTATATGTAATAACATAGCATAGACAAATCATTATCAAATTATGATCTGTTATGGTATAACTATGAGTCAGACAGGTGGTTGAAAAATAATTATTTCTTGACCTTCCAATAATGCTTAGTATGTTGTGTGGGAGAGCAAACTGATCATATTTTAAGAGGGGATTAATGTATGGAAATGCAAGGTTTGGTATGGGCACTTTAAAAAATATCACCTGCCTAAAATAAGCAGGAAATTCACTAACTGCTTCCACTGATGAGTTGTATAACTGTTGCCAACAAGATTAAGATTGAGCAGTTCAGAAATAATCATGGTAATCCTCTTGCAGCTTGTTGACTAATATTCAATACATTAGAGAAGATACCTGCTTTCTAATAGCAGAAGGAAACATTCTACTCTGGTTGTTTAGATAGTGGTTCAGATCTGAACACTGTGTGGTCCAATTTACAGAGAAATACCTTACGGTACATACTGGAAATAGCATTTGCCTGTATGGTATTTAATGTTCCAAAGCATGGTGGTGAGTTAAAATACCAAACAATTTTGAAGTAATGATTGAAAAATTATTAACAGCATTATATCCTTGATGTCCCTTATAAAACCCAATTCCTTCTTGAATACCAGTACTGAATTGTTAAAATGTCTGATGGTTGCTTTCAAGTTGTTCTCCCATTTTTTTAAATTTTAGGATTGTTACATATTCTAATAAAATGACTTGTACATATGTGAGAAACAATAATGACAATAATATTGTTAAAATAGAAGGTTTTTAAATATTGTGTAAATACTGTTAATATGAAATGAAATTCTTGCTCCTTTCAACTCTGAAGCTTTAGTATCTTGTTTCAAATTAAGACAAATGCAGGTGAGATTTCATTCTTTTAGAACATTCACTGATACCATATCAATTTCCATTGCACAACCTGTAATATAACAGTAGTATATCACAATCTTTCAGTATGATAAAGAAATATAAAATGCAGTGCTCAAATGATGAAGGTATGGATACAGTAAAAACTGCAGCCAAAAGAAGTAGCTAGGTAAGAATTAAAGGTTGCCTGCCAAATTCTACTAGTTTCTTCTAGTTTATTGAATGGAGGAAATGCAATGAACTAAGAAAATATTGATATTCCTGCACATGGGTTGTTTAGACATACTTTCTTTGTTTCATTGAGCTATTCTCCTGTCTTCAGCTTAACCAATATGTTAAGAGTTTTAACATTGCCTGTTATATATACCGTATATTACATTTCTTTAAACGTTAACAGAAAATTCTTTTTATTCTTATTACAATATTGTACATACATATTTCACCCTCTTTAAGGGACTTTTCACTGTAGTTCTTTATATTATAATAATAATAATAATAATAATAATAATAATAATAATAATAATAATAATAATAATAATAATAATAATAATAATAATAATAATAATATTTGATATGATTACACATAATAAAATTGCAAAACTAATATCATTATTTGGTATTTCATTAATATTTTCAATATTCCACTCTTCCCAGTATTTCAAGTTTAACATTAGTCATTCCAGCATTACAGAGACAGGAACATTGAAATTTAATAGGATGGGGTTCAAACCCATCATCTCCCAAATACAAACTTACAGCTATATGACCTGTATAGAGTAGCCAACTCGTTCAGTAACACAATAATAAAGTTATGCACAAAGCATTTCATAAAAAATAGGGCTTGAGTGCATATTTTCTTATTACTATGCAAACAATAATATTAGCTTTCTATTCATTTGCAGACTTATAGGTCATGACTTATTAATATCAGCTCATACATATCAAGGATTTGTGAAAGCAATCTTCCAGCCCTGAAAGTAATACTCCATACTCTAGTGTAGGATATCTTTTTTCTGCTCTCTTGGCTTAATTAGAATTTATTTAACGTCACAGCATCCAGAAATTGAACTTGAACTTGAAAATTTACATGGAAATTGAGAAATATGTTGAAGATTACAAAATTGTGCATCTTTGTATTCCTTTGGTAAGACTGGAAAAGATGATCTCACCTGCAATGTCTTCTCATGCTTTTTATGAAACATGACACATCATTTTTTTCCTGCATTAGCATGAGTTGTAGATATACAAAAGTTGTTGTGTTTACCCCATATTCCTTACATAACGTTCTATTTATAAGCAGTTTGTTAAATAAATGTCTAGGTGGTATTTCAGCATGTTAGATAGGTACTTAAGAAAAGACAGTATTCTATTTTGTAATAGTATTTTGACTTGTGACTATGTAATAGTTAAAGATGAAAAGTGTGTTATAAATCTTCAAGTTCAGAATGACTTTTATTTATTTTTCTTACCTAGTTCCTCATCTTCCTTCTAGTGTTAGACTAAGTTAGAGCTTTTAACCTGCAAACCAATTTGTTATCAGGGCCTGTATTTTGATGACCTAATAAATGCTGAAAAATGACCTATAAAATTGCCTAAAAATCCCCAAAAATGACTTAATAGTAGGAAAATGACCCAAAATAGTGAATATGAACATTATTCACATTACCTTCAACTTGTAATGAAGTGAATACAATTAATAAGTGTCATAAAATAATAATCATTTATATTTTTTTCGACTGTGAATACCACGAAGATGTAGTTGTTCGTTACTGCTCTGTATTTCGCCCTTCTATTGCACACCGCCAATTCCGCAGCAGAACCAGCAGCCTTGCAAGGGTGTGGCAAATGAGATGGTGCTAAAATATCAACACATTGGCATCCCACATGAGAGATCTGCCTTTGTTCCATGGGACTAAAGTCAGACCATCAGGACATTTTCTGTCTGTGAGACTAACTCCACTCGGTTGTAGGACAGAAGGGAGACTTCTCTTCAACAGAATTCCTGAAGCAGCGGATAGGAATTGCTATCCAATGAGGACATGCTGCTGGCGTTATAGGCTCGTTTCTGGATAATGTTTCACTGGACGAAGTCTTTTATCTTACATCTCATTTTGTAAATAAATAAATTAATTTTCAAATCAAGTCTAACAAATATTTATTAGTTAACATCATCGGTCTTCAATCAACTAATAATGGAATTTACTTGAAAATTATGAAATGCTTTTATTCAAAATCTGAAGATAAATTGAATTTTACATTAAATAACAAATATTAATGCTGAAATTATTTCCATTGAAATAGGCAAATAAACAATACCAGTAACTCATCAAAACTTAACATCAAAATCACACTGAATTTTAATTTAAAATGTATTAATAATTGTGCATTTATTATTATTGTTTTAAATTTCACTTAAATCAACAGAGTGATCTAACATATTTTCAAAATTGAAATCACATCTAAACCTTGTCACATAACTAAAATAAATATTATTGCTCTTGCCATTAGGAAGAAGTCAAAATAGTTAACACTGAAAACATTCAACAATGCTGAAAAAACAAAACTAACAGCAAAACAATATGACACAAAAATCTGATAAATGTCAGACACAAATGCTGAAAGAAAAGACATGGCTTAAATCTGATACATAAATCAGTCTAATGACTATGCCCATCACAAAACTACCACTAACACATGGGAAAATATACAAGAAAATATTTACAAGTCCACAATAGTAAATACATTTATTTTCATATTGCAGATCGTGAAATATCAGGAATTATTTGGCCAGAAGATCTGTTAATTCAGTTATGCATTATTATATTATATAATGTTCAACTTAGAGAATTGTTATACTTAAGATGGCTTTGATATTTTATAATGATTATAATCAGAGAATTGTGACTATATGAGAACATGGTCACTTATTTAGAACTTTAACATGCCAAAATATGATCTTAACATTAGGAACATAAATATCACGAAACAATTCCCTCGAGAATAATCAAGAAATGGCACTCGCATAAGTTTCAAAAATATTATATCTCTGAAAATCGATAAAAACACATGAGAAGATATTGCACCGGACCACACCATGGCTCAAATTATTCTGAGTGACTAAAAATAAAAAAAATAAAAAAGCAAATCCATTACTTTGCAAAGTGCTGCAATAATCAAGTGTGAAAAGTAATACATCCTTGAATCTCTATAAAATATTTTGTAACAAATTACACTAGCGTCAACTTCACCACATTACAACATCACAACACATCTCATTTGACTAGCACTAAGAATTAAATATGGTATATCATAAATGACCTTGATATTATCCACAAAACAAAAACAACATTATTCTACTCCACACATTAAAGAAATGTGAAGCACAAATATCCTAAATTCAGCACTTGTTTAGTTGATTACTATTATGATAAATATCCTAAGTGATGCACAGTTTATTTATTTATTACTAGCTGATGTACCTGTGCTTCGCTACGGGATTCTCAGAAAGACTGACTTTGTGGTTTTCTTAACCTGAAATCAACATAGGTCATTACAAAAACGTAAGTATGAATGTAGCGATTAAGAGCAATGCTATCACATAAAATACTCGATCAAATGGAAAGTCGCACGTTTTATCACTTTTAACGAACAGTGCTGCGGTTAGATTGCGGTGCCAATCTCATAGTCCAAAGTTCCAAAGCTGGGATGACCAGGCCGCAGATTGCCATGAACACTCATCTGCCATTATTCCGCTAAATATACACACTGTTCATTCCAATCAGTGCCTCAGAGTAGGGATTAAATAGCCCGAATGCTATGATGATCCAGTGTGTTACGTACCAGTAGAATCAGAAAATTTATAAACCAGGGGAATGTCATGCTAAAGAAGAAAGTTATCTAACTCCCCAGCTACTTCCCATCAATATTCAGGCAGGCTGTTACACTCGGTACAACTGGGCGTGTTGACCGTGTGGTTAGCGGTGGTTAGCGGTGCGCAGCTGTGAGCTTTCATCCAAGAGATAGTGGATTCGAACCCCATTGTCGACAGCGCTGATGGTATTCCGTTGTTTCCCACTTTCACACCAGTCAAATGCTAGGCCTGTACCTTAATTAAGGCCTAAGGCACTCCTAACCGTTTCCTATCCCATCGTCGCCATAAAACCTATCTATGTCGGTGCGACGTAAATCAAATAAAAAATACTCTGTACGCAGCAGTAATCCTATCTACCGGAGATGAAGGGCAACAGATGACACAAAGCACATCACGACAAACAATGGTCAATGTAATGTTATTGTTGATCAATGTTATGAGCTTTCTATATTGCAGGCCTTCACATTTAGTTTTCTTTCGACTCTGTGATTAGTAAAATATACAATAAACTGTAGTTTCTTATTCTCCGACTTTACATACCGATTTTCATTAAATACTGTTTACCCATTTCTGGTTACTCAGCGCTGATATAGACTTAGTAACAAAAATCCAAAATCATTAATATCTTTGTGATCATAGCCAGTACGGTAACAATGTATAAGACATGAATAATAGAAAATTTAATACTATATAACCCTATTTATGTAGCATTCATCGATTATACCTCTAATAAGAAATATGTGAGAATTACATTTTAAGCCTTCCCCTAAATTACCATTTCACTCAGCGTGAATAAAATAATTTACAGCCTAAGACTATAGCAACTTATTTCCTGACTTTGCATACCGATTTTCATCAAGATAGGACTACTAATAACAATATTTGAGAATTATATTTTAGGCCTTCCCCTAAACTACCATTTTTCGCAGCGTGAATGCAATTATTGATAGCCTATATTGTAGCAACTTATTCCCCAACTTTGCATACCCATTTTCTTTAAAATACGACCACTAATAACATAAATAGTTGAGAATTCAATTTTAGGCCTTCCCCTAAACTACCATTTCACTCAGCGTGAGTAAAATGATTTATAGCCTATATTGTAGAGGCTCATCCCCCGACTTCACATACCGATTTTCATTAGAGCACTAATAACATAAATAGTTGAGAATTCAATTTTAGGCCTTCCCCTAAACTACCATTTCACTCAGCGTGAGTAAAATGATTTATAGCCTAGATTGTAGAGGCTCATCCCCTGACTTCACATACCGATTTTCATTAAATTCTCTTCAACCGTTTTCTCGTGATGCGTGTACAGACAGACAGACAGACAGAAATTACGGAAAAGTAAAAAGTGCATTTTCTTGTTACTGTGGACATGACCGATACAGAAATACCATTATTTTCAAATTCTGAGCAATGTACAGACAAAACTCTTATTTTATATATATAGATAGATTAATATCATCATAAAATCTTATCATACTAAAATAAGGGTTGTTTAACATAAGATGAATCTCTAATCTTCAATGCCATGAGGTAACATGATTTTGAAGTTGTTATGCAATCCAAGAACCAGAAGAAAATAATTATATATGGTAACTGACACAGCATGATTAACCAAGTCATGCAATATTATTTCATTACATTTATGGCGGTTGGACTTGGTATTATTTAGATTCATGATTATTTAATTCTACTCCTCAATCTCCATGTGATTATTTTCAAAAGAAATACTGTATCACAAAATATTTAAAAATATCAAAATACATTGGAAATGCATCTCACCAAAGCATAGAATTTAAAGGAAAATATTATGAAGAAATACCACAGCAAAAGATTTGAGAGCAAATAAGGCTTGGTTACACCCACCAAAAGCTAGGTAAATTACATTACTTCTACAAAAGAACAGATAGTAAATCTACCCAAGCTATAAAAATTGTCATCTTAACTTTATCTCCTACCTCAGATGGCTGGAGATTGTCCTGGGATTGATGACCATCATGGATAAGCTGCTTAAGATCTTAAGGCTGCCAGCCTTGGTTCCACTCCTTAGACAATCATGTTGAAGGTGTTAGAATCCCAGATGATGAAGAAATCCGTCCTAAATCCTGTTAATCCCACACTGAAATCCATGATGTTCACCAGCAGGCACCCTGAAGTAATTGTTCTCCCTTGTAGAGAAATGCGTTCCAAGGATAGCTGAAACTTTACAGAAAGAATGAGTTGGAGTTCTTAATGATGCACAACATTAACAGTCTGATATATTATGTACTCTATTTTATTTATGGAGAGAATATTGGCATCTCAGAGTGTCTGTCAACGTGATGAGAATCAAAACATCTGAAGCAAAGTAGAGCAGACAAGCAAGTGAGAATGAGCCATGCAGTAATCAGAATTTTATGACATCCCTTACATCACATGGACATTGGTCATTCAATTGACATCCTTAATTACACCATTTTGTAACATTAAATAAGTTTCACACATGCCACTGTTATCTGCTGTAAATATTTATTTTAGGAATTTCACTGTCAAAATATTAAATAATCTTCTGTAATTTAACATAATACATGTTCACAATAGACTCATTAATATTCTCTATGAGTAATTGCACAGTGATAGCACTGTAATTAAGCCACAGTTTGAACACTTGTATTTCTTCACAAGGTAGACCAGTTGAGAAATCAGCTGTTGAAAATACTGTAGTGTATCAATCTACACATTGGCAAGGTCTACAAAAAAATGCTACAAAAAAGAACCTGCTTGACAACAGTTTGGCATGATCTCTACCCAAACACATTATAAGCCACAGACAAACAACATATTTCCTCATATCAAAGATGTTACTTCTCACAGGAGCAAAACTGTCACAATACAGAAACACCTAAGAGAATAATATTTCAGTCCTTTTTTTAAAATGCAGTTCTTAAAAGTTAAACAATTGAGAATCTACATGTCATCCAGTGATATTCTGGATATCTTGTGTTTGACGCGACCCACATGTAGCTCAATGGTAAATAGTTTATCTGCTGCCTCTTTCATTTCACATATTTCTCAGAAAGGTATCTGACTTGCTGAACTGTGACAGCTAAAGCTTTAACTTGTTGGCATATTAACATTCTAAATAAAACTCACACTGTGTTAAACAAAACTAACCAGCATGTGTATGTATGCTAGTACTCGGGCACTTCAACAACCTGACTTAAATGTAAATTGCATCTACTACAATGATAATACCTCTTTCTTTTTTTTTTGCTAGTGGCTTTACATCACGCCGACACAGAGAGGTCTTATTGCAAGCCCATCCAGACCAGAAGCAATGTCTCATCACTCACTAGAGAGTTAGAATAAGGGATGAAGAAGGTTTCTTTACTTCACAGTTTTCGAACTAAGTACTGAACCTTTTTTATGTTTATTCTTGTTTATGGAAAGTTCTGATGATATTCAGATATGTTGATTAACCGATGTAAATGCATAAGAATGACTAAATAATAATGCAGATGAAGAAAAATGACATAAAAACAAGAATTTAATGTAACAAATTACTGAAAATGACAAAATGATGAGGCAAAATTGAAAAAGTGACCAAAAAGTAAATCAATGGCAAAAAAATTATTTAAAATGACTTAATAAATATGCATTTCTATAATGAGGTATAATGATCAGGATTTTTTTCATTATCATAATGTTGTATTCTCATGTTCAGATATCTTGAATGTTTCTTAAACACCGAAGCAACCTTGCTTATGAATAAATAGTTGAAATGTAGATGTAGAATTATATTCCAGAATGATGAAGGCTTACCAAAATTGTGCAGTTGCCTACGAATCCATTTCCATTTACTTACAAGTACTTACAAGTACTTGTATATTACTTGTATATTTCAAATATGCCTACTTTCAGACATAGCCTGTAGATTTCCACTTGAGTTCGGATATCACTTCACATTTACAAGAAGAACGATTTAAAAAAAGGTTTATCCTTTAAATATCAAGCTTGGCCCAAAGGTGGCCACGGTCACACCAGGAGAAGTAGCTTCCATCCTGCCTTCTCCACAGTCACAGTGAGAACCACAGCTTGTACACAAGCTCAGAGAGTGTGCCACGTAAATAATAGAGTGCCTAGCTTGCTAACCATAATGGTAGCATTCCAACACACAATTACCAGTAATTATGCCAATTAGGGCATGACAACCAAACAATGAATAATGAATTAACTCAGTGACAGATCAACAGTTCATATGATATTATTATGTTACAAGTTTGAAATAGAATCATCACTTGGCACTACTGAATTACTCATTATTATGTTAAAAGATTGAATAGAACTGACACTTGGTGCTTCTGAATTACTCAGTAATTAATTATGATAAATTTGCCAAATAAATTTTACTGTCACAATTACAATAGAACAAACCCAATCAGTTGATTCATTTATCTTGTTGTAGTCCAACAATGTAGTAAAATAAAACTACTACTATCACTGTCTACTATTATATTTACATTTCCTTAATTATTACATACATTATTACACATGCACACTAATCGACAATTGATCCATCGAATGGTTTTGATACAGTGCTGACTCAACTCATTCCACCTTGTTCACAAGTCACAGCAGCATAGCAACTACTTGATCACCACTCTGATTGTATTTGTCATTTATACTGTGAGGTTCAACAACCCCTTACCATCTAGTTTTATGCCTCCTGACTCTTTTACTACGATACTGAAATACATTGGTCCCTCTCCTAATATAACAAAATGTGTGGTTATGGGCTAGAAGACATCAGGAATCGTGAGTGCCACTATTAATTCATGATGAGTACCGGTACCTTGAATAAACCTTTAAAACTAGCACAAATATGAAGAATACATACCTTACAACAGGAGGTGCACACACAGACCAGGAGTAGGTACTGTAAAGGCTGGAAACTGTGCACTGCATGTCAAGCCTTGCAGTAGCTCACGTGGCAAGGGTGCAGTGGGAGATGTGTTGATGGACAGTGTTAGAAGGTTCAAACCTCAAGCAAATAGGGTACTCTTTTTTACTGCCAATTGCCTGGGATATGGTAAGATTGCATACTTGATAGCTTCCACAGACTGATTTGTTTATTTGGCTCTGTAAAGGGCCATATGTATTGTGGCATAGTATATGAAGCTGGGTTGGATGAGGATGAGGAGGCGATGGGTCTGTGGCCAGGACACAGGTAACCAGTTAGCTATGTCATATATGTTCCAAGTTTTGGCAAGTCACAACATAACACAACACAACAAAACAAAACACAAAGCTTTTTCAGTGCCTCATGTTTTATTCCAGGAATGATGTGTAGACATGTTGCTCATTCATGGAGAAGCTAGACAGAATGCATACCAGGCACAATGCCTGTATCAAGAATGCTAACTGGATAGAGAACCACTGACAGGGAAATTTCGGAGTGTGGGAAAATGTCCACGGGCTACTACATCCCTGGGAAGGACACGACCTGTTCGATGTTACCCCATAACACCTGCCCACAATGAGGAGGTTGTCTTGGACGCTATCCAGTATAACTCTCACACTAGCCAATGCACAAGAAACGAACATCAGCCGGGTGTCTGTTATGCAGATATTGCATACCCAGCAATTTCACACATACCATCTGCACTTACACTAGGAGGTCCATGGTCATGATTTCAAAGCCCAGGTGGCATTCTGTCAATGGACCCTACAGCATGTGGACACTGATTCTGTCATTTAGCGGCCATCTTATTTATGGATTCAGCACAGTTCCACAATAATGGAACTCTTTTTTTTTTTTTTTTTTTTTTTTTTGCTAGGGGCTTTACGTTGCACCAACACAGATAGGTCTTATGGCGACGATGGGATAGGAAAGGCCTAGGAGTTGGAAGGAAGCGGCCATGGCCTTAATTAAGGTACAGCCCCAGCATTTTCCTGGTGTGAAAATGGGAAACCACAGAAAACCATCTTCAGGGCTGCCGATAGTGGGATTCGAACCTACTATCTCCCGGATGCAAGCTCACAGCCACGCGCCTCTACGCGCACGGCCAACTCACCCCGTAATGGAACTCTTAATCACTATAATATGCATTACTGGGGTGTGAATAATCCCCAGTGGGTAAGACAGGCAGCTTTTCTGGTACAGTAAGGCATGATCATGGGTGAGCACCTCATTGGTCCCCCACTTGGTATATATTTCTGGTTAAGTTTCCAAATAATTCTGGGTTTATGCAATAAATTTCATGGACTTACATTTTACATACTTTAGTTTATTCTCCACCTATTCTCCACCTAATCAATGTATAGTTCTACTCTCAAACAGTACTAGTTTTGACAGTACATAGCGGTCATCTTCAGCTATTCATCATAAAAATTGGAATTATGAGGACATAATGTCATTATAAACAAAAGGGGGTTAAACCTCCTGAGTTAAGACTACAAATACAAACACATAAAATACACTAATAAACATATTCAAAAGTCCAAACATTAGACACTTGATAATGGTCAAGTGGATCTGGGATAAATACTAGTAGATCACAAGATTAATGAAACATGAAAATGATTTTTTTATTTGCATCAACACTGTGATTCTCTTGTAATGTATATTTTACCAAATAGTTTATAAAGATAATAGTGGAAAGTAGGCATGAAAACTTGCGACAATGACTGTGGCTCACTCTGGAGGCTCGCCGTGTGGATGTAAAACTGAACATCAACAGCTGTGAAGTAATTCAGTTAAAAATGTCAATAATATTTAATTGTTTATAGAAAATATGGCTGGAATAGGCAGTATGTGCACTATATATGGTTGCAATAATTACAGAGGGCCATGTGCGTCAAAGTCTTTCTACAGATTTCCGAAAAATAAAGAAATGTAAGTTCGAGTTTAGATGTTTGGTTAGATTTATGTTCACAGAACATTTTATATAGAGGGGCTGCCTGGCCGAGGCGGTAAAGGTGTGCTCGGTTCGCCCAGAAGGACGTGGGTTTGAATCCCCGTCAGGAAGTCGTAAAATTTAAGAAACGAGATTTCCACTTCCGGAGGTGCACATGGCCCTGAGGTTCACTCAGCCTTCACCAAAAATGAGTACCAGGTTAATTCCTGGAGGCAAAGGCGGCCGCGCATAGAGCTAACCATTCTACGCCATCAAGTGCAGAGGTTACAGATAGTGGAAGCCTTTAGCTTCCACCCCTCCAAGGGCCTTCATGACCTGTATGGAGATGACTTTGCATTTTTTTTTCATTTTATATAGAATGAATACTTGATTTTACAGCAGTAGAAAGTAGTAGAAAGTGATGTACTAATTGATATTACTGATTTTATTAGATGCAAGCAATGGGTTATTCAGAGCAGACAAGCAGACCTGGAGGATATATTCAAAAGAGATGGACCACAACTTTTAAACAAAAGTTACCGGTATGTTGTATGTTCAGATCACTTTGTACAGAAAGACTTTAGAAACAAGAATTTATTAAGTCAGGGGTAAGTATTTTGAAGACATTAGGATTTGAGATTATGTAGAATTTATAGCTTTATTACTTTTTAATTTTTAATTGATCTTTCCAGACTTTGGCTTGGATCTATCCCCTCAGTTTTGTCATCTGCAAAGGAAACCAATCCCAGGAAAAACCCACAGAAAAGGAAGAGAGAAGAGGAACTGGAGTCAGAAACAACAGTGAGTGGTGAAAGTGAAGTGGTGAGTAATGACACCTTCAAAGTTAAGGAAGAGTGCACAAAGTGTTCACAAATGACAAAAAATGCAGATCTTTGCAAAAAACAGTGTCCAAATATAAGAAGCAGAATTGTGTGTTGAAAGCTGGGCTAAGTAGTTTAAATCATACTAAAATGAGAAGTTTCTGTAAAGAATATTATTAATGATTGTGAAGGTAATTTTTGTAGTGATGTAGCAGATACCTTCATAAAACTCCAGGCTAAACTTAAGGACAGAAAGGCTCAGGGAAAGAGATACTTGGATAAAGATAAGAGTTTTGCTTTGGCCCTGCATTTCTGTTCTCCAAAATCATACAGGTTCTTGCAGACATTGTTTTGTTTACCTACTACTAGGTCTCTGAGAAGCTGGCTACAAAATTCAGATGTAAAGCCTGGTATGAATGGCATGGTTTTTGATTTGTTACAAATTAAGTGTGAAAATATGAAACCCCAAGAAAAAGTCGTATCTGTGGTAATCGAAGAAATGTCTCTTAAGTGTCTGTTCACCAATAGTGCTCAAAATGACTTGTTCGAAGGGTTTGTAGACACAGGTTCAGAAATCTTGTCTGACTTAAATGTCACTGAAAGAGAGTTATGTAATCAGGCTATGGTCATAATGATTAATGATTAAAGGTCTGTACCTCAATTTCAAGCAAATTATAGGATATTATTTGACTGGAGATGCTATGTCAGGGCAGAGCATTAAAGATATGTTAATTAATGCAGGACACTGGACTAGTACCCAAGACTGTATTTCATGATCAAGGGGCAAATAATGTTAAAATGAGGAAAATTCTGTGGGTCAGTTCAGACAAACCATATATTGAAATAAATGATGAAAAATGATGCCCCTCACTTGATTAAATCACTGAAAAATAATCTACAGAAGTATGAATTCAGTGTAGGAGGGGAAATTTGTAGCTGATCTCATACTGAAGAATTTTATTACAAACATTCAACCATTGTGCCCAGACTAGCCCCAAAATGAATAAAACAATGCATTTCACTTCCCCCTTTTCATCAATGAGAGTGTGTTTAGCTGTTCAGACTTTGAGTCATTCTGTTGCTTGTGGCATAAAGGTGCATGATCAATTTAATTCTCTACCACCCTCTGCAGCTATTACAGCTGATTTCATTGAAATGTGTGACATACTATTTGATATCTTTAATTCCTCAAAATTTAGTAGCCCTAAGAAGTATGGAACACCCCTTTGCAGTAATTCTCATCATTGAGAAAAATTGATAGAAATTGAAATATGTCTAAGGCAGATCATTGTGTTAAAAAGAGGTGCTAATAGTAAACTCAACCCCAGTATGTATTCAAGGTTGGGTAGATATTATCACTGCTCTTAAGCTTTCGTGGTCAGAAATGAAGGAGCAATTTGATTTTCAATTTCTCTTCACTAGAAGACTGACGCAAGATTGTCTGGTAAATGCATTTGCCATTGTCAGGGGTAAAGGGAGCAATAATGTCACTCCAGATGCATCTGAATTTTATAGTGCATTTAGAACTGTTATGATAAATAACTTGCTATCCCCATCACAAGATAGCAATTGTGAGGCTGATGCTTCAGTATTCCTAACCAAACACAATTATTTGAAAATGAGTTACACTGTGAATGAAAGATAAAATATTAGTGATAAGAGACCTAATTGTAATGAAGAAAATGAGATCATCAACAGTAAATGTGCAAAATACACAAGCAAATCTCAAAACTGCCACACAATGAGTGTAAAATTGTTTTGATGTCACTTGAACTTAATTCCCATGACCCTGAAAACTTCCTCATGTTAGTGAAGAAATATGAATTAAGTAACATTATTTTCCCCAATGAATGTTTTCACATGTTGTGTTCTAAAATGTCCAGTGTTTTTCAGAACAATGTAAATAAATTCATATGTGAAAGCACTCAAGGTGTCAAAGACAAGTTAGTGAAGACCTTAATGAAGGAATATGTTAGTGTAGATGTAGAAGGTATGTGTGATATTCCCTTGTTGGCCCATAAGTACTTTGCAGTCCTCAATAAAGCTTTTGTAAATAAAAGAAATGGTTCCTACAAATCTCAGCAGAAAAAGAAAAATCCCAAATTACAGAAAGTAATGCATATGTCATTTCATGTTCAAGTGCATTTGGATGTACATAATATAGTATATATATAATTATGGTATGTGCATGGCTGTCAGTACTTATGGTTGCCTGGCCTGTAGTTGTATGCAAATTGTTACAGAAATATGTCATGACTAAACTTTAAATTGTGGAAAATAGCATGTGTACAGTAGGCTAAGTTATTTTTGAATGCATATAGTTGTCAAGCTTCATGACATATGTGAAAATTGTAGACAGTAGGCTATCACATGAAAAATCCAGTAGTTTTGGTCTAGCTGTAGGCCTAAAAGGGATGTTACTTTTCATGCCTTATTTCATGACTAATAAAATGTTATAACATCAGATCAAACATTTTGTACTTGGAAAGCTATTCCATAATTACTTTAAAACTTAAAACCAATACATTTTCGTGTACAGGTGAAATTTCAAGATCTCTGGTTCAGGTATTATGTCATAGCACCCACAAGGAGTAGTCAACAGCTGTTCGTTTTTACACTGTGAGCCTCTAGATACTGCTAGTGGTGCTGTCTCTTCGGAAAGCTGTGCACTTACGAGAGAGTTTCTGCTATTATCTTTATAACCTATTTGATAGTGTATAGTTGTATGAAGTACTTACTGATAATGGCTTCCTATCAGGGAAAATACTACCGGGCGAGTTGGCCGTGCGCGTAGAGGCGCGCGGCTGTGAAGCTTGCATCCGGGAGATAGTAGGTTCGAATCCCACTATCGGCAGCCCTGAAAATGGTTTTCCGTGGTTTCCCATTTTCACACCAGGCAAATGCTGGGGCTGTACCTTAATTAAGGCCACGGCCGCTTCCTTCCAACTCCTAGGCCTTTCCTATCCCATCGTCGCCATAAGACCTATCTGTGTCGGTGCGACGTAAAGCCCATAGCAAAAAAAAAAAGGGAAAATACTCCAGAGGTCAAAGTGACATATTCAGATCTCTGGGCGAGGATTACACAGGTAAGGCGATCATCAGGGAGATGAACACCGACATTCTGCAAGTCAGAGCGAGCAATATCAGTGTGGAGGTTAGAGGCACTGAAGACGTATATGAAAAGTTAGATGTAGTTGGTGTAGGTGAGGTGTATTGGCAAAAGGAACACGATTTTTGGTCAAATGACTACAGAATCATAAACACCAAATCAAGTAGGGGAAGCACACTGGTTGGTGTAGTAATGAATAAGAAAATAGGGCAATGGTCATGTTACTACTGTATGGTCATCATCTGGAGCTAGAGCAGCTATCCAGAAAGGAGTGAGGCAGTTTGTCCCCCCACCCTCCTTTTCAGTGTTTATGTAGAACAGGCAGTAAAGGAAATCAAACAGGAATTTGGGAAGGGAGTCACAATCGAAGGAGAGGAAATCAAAACCCTGAGATTTGCTGATGATATTATTTTATCTGAGACTGCAGAAGATCTGGAGAAATTGCTGAAAGGTATGGACAGAGTCTTGGGTAAGGAGTACAAGATGGTTATAAATAAGTCCAAAACAAAAGTAATGGAGTGCAGTCAAACAAAGTCAGGTGATGCAGGAAATATTAGATTAGGAAATGAAGTCTTAAAGAAAGTAGATGAATATTATTACTTGGGTAGTAAAATAACTAATGATGGCAGAAGTAAAGAGGACATAAAATGCAAACTAGCACAACCAAAGAAGGCCTTTCTTAAGAAAAGAAATTTGCTCACTTCGAACATTGATATAGGAATTAGAAAGATGTTTTTGAAGACTTTCATTTGGACGTGGCATTGTATGCAAATGAAACATGGATGATAACTAGCTCAGAAACAAAGAGAACAGAAGCTTTTGAAATGTGGTGTTACAGAAGAATGCTGAAGGTGAGATGGATAAATTGAATCACGAATGAAGAGATACTGAACTGAATTGGTGAGAGGAGATCGATTTGGCTAAAATTGACCACAAGAAGAAATGGAATGACAGATCACATTGTAAGATACCCAGAACTTGTGCAGTTGGTTTTTGAGGGAAATGTAGGCAGTAAGAATGGTAAGGATAGACCAAGGCATGAATATGGCAAGCAGATTAGAGCATATGTGGGAGGCAGCAGTCATGTAGAAATGAAAACATTAGCACATGATAGGATGGCATGGAGCGCTGCATCAAAATAGTCTATGGACTGCTGATTCAGAGAACAACAACAATGGATACATACTGTGAGGTGGTAGCATATTCAATTAAAAACCTATTTTGGAAATGAAGATACCCTTATTGCATTGGGCTAGTCCCATTCTACCAGAACTAGGGAAACAAAGAAAATTACAATAACATGAGGCATTAAAAGTAAACTTGTGTCTTCATTCAGAGTTGGTGCAGCTCTTTTCAGATACACCCCTAATGGAGGTGAGCTGCATGTATCATTTCAACCACATACTAGCCCTCCTGCCATTCTTAAATTTCTGGCAGTACCGGGAATCGAGCCCGGGTTCCCGGTGGCGGCAGCTACTAACACTAACGATTACGCTACAGAGGAGGACACATTACTTTACAAGTAATACGTTAAGGTTGTCTGCTCACACAACAAATTGTGTATCATTGCACTGAAAAGTGCTTTTTCGATTAAATTCAATCATCAAAGATGCGAGACTGCCCTGCAAAATTCCTTCAAGTGAAAAGGTTAAATTAAGATGTTAAAGAAAATAAAACATTTTCCCATTACCCAGGCCGGAACTCCCCAGGTGGAGCAAGAGCTCAAAATGGAGAAGTCTACCTTGACAGAGAACCAAAATCAGAATGCAAGACGCTAAATCCCATCTTAGGACATAAACTTCCCAGTTTGCACGCAGCACCCTTTCAAACCAAGGGAACTAATTGACCAATCATGTGTGGAATTTTGCCAGGGCAACATTCGCGTCTACTTAGATGAGGGTAGAACATTCTCACATCCTCTGGCAGTTGCCAGAACACTCTGATTCTGGCCAGAACAACAGAATTAAAGGTTCTTTCTGGAGTCACTCTCATGCTCTCTGATGTGTTTTAGAACACCAGAAACAAGGGTTCCTTCTGGCATCAGCGAGATGTGAGAATGAAATAGCCAGGCCTGCTATAGGGTGGTCAAACAGTCTTCATCACCATTTTATGGTGCAGAACCAATATTCCGTTTTCTTTAGAATAATAGTAATAAACTGCAGAATAAAGATTGCCCCCTTTACACACATAACCCCAAAGATAATTTTATATGCATTTTATAAATTGGTACAGATATAATCTCCTTTAATAAAAATCTAATTAAAATACTCATGTAACAGTTGTAGTGGATAATAAACATAAACAAATCAAAAAGTAACTTCTGTAGATGTTTGACCGGAATTTAATGCTGGATGCCCACTGATTTTTCTCGAGAAATTGCACCCTGAGCAGCCAATGGAATTTAAACTGTGGCCATGATGTGGGAAGTCAGTTACTAAGCCATTATGCTAATCATGCTCCCTTTTCATATTTTACCAAAGATACATTATAGAATTATTTTCTACATGAAGTTGAAGTTTTTTAGCATCTACCAACAAAATGTTACTATGCTAAGACATAGCCCAGAGGCTGTCAGATCCTGAAGGTTGACTACTAAAGTTGATGCGTTTATAGAGAAACCAATGCTCGTAGTATAATGAGGCAAGATAAGGAGCTAGATAGTTTGACAGCAGGCCCCGTAATTTTAATACCTTTAGTAACATTCAGATGCACTAGTTGTGTTCTGAATATCATTACACACCTCTGCCCATACCTCAGCAACTCCCAGTTCCATCAAAAAAAAAAAAAAAAGTGAAACTGGCAATTAATTTCGTTCAAACTTCGGGAAGTTGATCTACATAAAAAATTTGAAAATGGATATATGTCTGAGGGTTTGTGCCATTGGGTGATATGAATAAACTGGAGATGTATCTCTTTTCTCATAAATATTGAGATATGTCTCAAATGTATATGAATAAAAAAGCTACATCTCAGCAGTGACCTTTGTTCCTTGGGACACAGCTCATTAGTGGATTCTTTCGGAAACACATCTCCAAATATATATGAATAACCTGGAGCTTAGTCTCTCTGAATGGAGAAGAATCTCAGAGTTTCTTGAGACTGCCCAGTAGGTGACTCAAAGTGATAAGAGATCAGTCTAAAAACGTGATGGTGGACTTTAAATAGTTTTACAAGGGAGAAGAAAAATTTATAAAGCACAAAGAGATTCTCTCGAACATGATTATAAAGATCTATACGTTTCCTTAAAGACAATGTGGAGTGGTTAGCACAACATTTTCTGGATCCAATACATGAGACAAGAGGTGGAGCTCTTACAAATGAGGAGGAAACAAAAATTGTTTTGCATTACCTCGGTGACCCCGGGTTTCAAAGTGGTGTGGCCGAAGATATTGGTGTCGACCAGAGTACAGTTTCCTTGACTTTCTGGCAAGTAGTTAGAATTAGGTCACATGAAGAAGCCTGGATAAAATTTCCAATAGCTATTCAAGCATTAGAAAATGCAAAGATCCAGTGGCGAGAAAGATATGCATATCCTAATGCTATAGGAGCAGTTGATTGCACCCATGTGCTAATCAGGAATCTACACATACATGGAGATGAGTATACTAACAGAAAGGGGCTTCCCAATATAAATGTGCAAGCTATGTGCAATGCCAGGGAAGAATTCACAAGTGTAGGCGCCGCCTGGCCAGGATCAGTCCACAATGCAAGAATACGCATACTGCATATACCGCATGTACAATAATGACTGGCAGTTGAGCAAGTGCACTTGTTCTGGGTGATGAAAGATATGGGATTGCACTATGGCTCGTGACACCTTTTCAGAATGCTAACAGTCTGGAAGAGAGAGAGTATAATAAATGCATTACAAAGGAACCTGTTATAACAGAAAGGTGCTTCGGGTAGCTGAAACAACGTTTCCCAGTCCTTCAAAATAAAATAAAGACTACCCTTAGCAAAAGTATCTTCAGTTGTCGTCCGCTGTATTATATTACATAATGTGGCTAAACATCTTCAAGTAGAGGATTTTGAAGTACCTGATGACAAAATGCAGAATGAGGAGAGAGGAGCAGCCGCAGCCGGAGTGGTCCCGGACACACTTGTGCGGAAGAGGGAACTGGGAAGAAGAGATATCATAACACGAGTAATTCATGATTTGTAGATGAGTGCAAATTTTATTTTTATTGATATAAGAATAATGATGAAGATGATGACAATGATAGCCACTAGCGATAGTATTTACATGCATCATAAAGTCTAAAATGTTCAAAATCAAACCAAAAATATGCAAACCATGTAACATACAATTCTGAAAATGTTCTTTGTAATGAATTATTAAGATAATTGAATTATTCATAATCTATTCGGAATTTTACTTACATGCACAGTATATGACATTTTTTCTCTTCACAAAATATGACTAACAATTTATAAATAATTAATTCACAGTCAAGTAAAAGGACTAAACAAAACATGGTTATGTTTAAGATATGACTAACAACTCTTCATGGCTTTCATTATTCACTTTGTCCAGTTCCTTGGCTGAATGGCCAACATAGTGCTCTTTGGTTCAGAGGGCCCCGGGTTCAATTCCCGGTCGGGTTGGAGATTTTAACCTTAATTCCCCAACATTCCTGTAAGTCACACAGTTCATACAACACTATTCTCCACTACAATAACACGCAGTATCCTATACACTGCAGATGGTGCCCACCCTCATTGGAGGGTCTGCTTACAAGGGCTGCTTCAGGCTAGGAATAGCCACATCATCATTATCATCATCATCATCATCATCATCATCATCATCATCATCGTTGTTGTTGTTGTTGTTGTTGTTGTTGTTGTTGTTGTCATCATCATCATCATTATTATTATTCACATTTTGACATCTGGAAGGATATTTTTCAAGTCTGAAAATTATTGCTCTCTATCACATATTGGCCAAATGCTATTGTACAAATTTGTGAGTATATTTGATCCTGGAGTAAGCTATCCCATTTATGTTTACTTTAAGTGCCGTAAAATACCCTGCCCATGCCTTTTTCAACTCCACTGTTTTTAATTTTATTTTAAAAGTATCAAGTGGCGGCTGATGCCCTTGAGAAATGTATGTTATAACAGATTCCATAACATTTAACAATTCACACAATGACATTATTCAGCGAATGATTTGCTGCCCCTATGAGTGCTGCTCTTTCTCAACCATCGCACCAAAATGTTACTTGTGCCGAATACTGTAGGGGAACAATTTGTTTTGGATCAGACAGATTTCAATGAAACTTTGGTGAATAGTCAATCCACTTGTCTTAAATTTATTGGTGGTGATTCAGTTTGTCCTAAAGTCAACTACAGTGTTATAATTAATTGCTGAAGAATAGCTGGATGACTTGGAGCTGTAATGACCTAGCATATGCACTGTAGAAATGCACCAATAGTTCTATTTTAATTTTAAATTAAATACGGTAGTACACTTTAGAGTGAAAATGAGATTTTGACAACATGAACAGAATTTCATGCTCGTCAAACCCATTTTACTTACATGCACAGTATATGAACATTTCAAAATATTAGGTTTTGAATACTTCTTGGTCATTTAGAATTGAAGCTAAAATATGTAATATGAAATCTTTGTCATCTGCATATAAATGTGCATGCTATAAATAGCCTTTTATTTGCAAGGACGAGGAAACTTCTGGATTCTTGTTGAGAGTCATTCATTTTGTCATACTGTGGGTAACCTATATAACAACAGCAGGCATGCAGTGATGTTCCAATGTTTTAATTGATCATCTTACCAAGTTTCATTGCAATCGCTGCCATCTATACACTACATTCCATTTAAAACTGAAGCAAAAATTTACTGTATATAAGTACTGGTACAAAAATATTATATCACACTAGAACAGCTATCACCATTAAGTTCCAGATGTCCTAGCTGATTATGTTACAAAGTTTCATTGCAATTGGTCAGGTCCAACTCAAACAACTCCCCTGTTAGTTCATATTTATTTACGAATATGAATAGCATTTTGTATTATTTCTAAGTTTTGAAGGTATGCAAGTTAGACAGTTTATGCAGCAGAATCTAGAAAATATGCAACTATATATAGGTATCATCAGTCTATTATGTGCAGAAACACCTCTAACTATGCACAGGTATGGTAAATAAACTCTTCATATTCATGAAGAATGAAGTACAAAACGTGTATTAAAAAGTGTTTGAGTGACTTTCAATGACCACAGAAAAATATGCATTTGAATGTGTATCCTAGCCCTAAATATGATGATAAATACAATGTAACTTCTTACCCAATATCTTGAAGGAAACTTACAAGAAAAGAAACCTTAAATCAGTCGTTCCCAAGCTGGGGTGCAAGTATACTTACGGTAAGAGCCACTACGTTTATGTAAGCCAAGAAAGAATTGAAATAAAAATTGTAGTGATTAGTGAATATTGATCAGTACAAAAGACATAGTTTAGTGAATAGACTCCCATGTGAAACACAATTGAAGAAGAAAAGCCTGGGAACCACTACTCTAAATTTAAAAATATTGGACCGGGCGAGTTGGCCAAGCGGTTAGGGGCACGCGACTGTGAGCTTCCATCCGGGAGATAGTAGGTTCGAATCCTACTGTCGGCAGCCCTGAAGATGGTTTTCCATGGTTTCCCATTTTTATACCAGGCAAATGCTGGGGCTGTACCTTAATTAAGGCCACGGCCGCTTCCTTCCAACTTCTAGGCCTTTCCTATCCCATAATCGCCATAAGACCTATCTGTGTCAGTGCGACATAAAGCCACTAGCAAATAAATAAATAAATAAATAAATAAATAAATAAATAAATAAATAAATAAGTAAATAAATAAACATATTGGTGGGTATTCCATTTCGGTTGCACTTGTTTGTTCTGCTCTTTTCTCCATTTCATTTAAAATATTTTCCATTTGCAACTGCAAAACCTGTTTTTGTACCAAAATGAGCTCTTTTGGTTTGTTCTAGAACCTTTCAATCCTTTTCACCTGTAAATCTCACAGTTCCATCTGTTTCAACAAAACCACTCTTTGTAGCTCTCCGACTGTTAAGTCACTGGTCAGATCTGTTTCGAATTCTTCTAATTTCCTCTTTTTAGGTCCAGATGGTCCTCCACATGTGATATCAGGTGAATTATGTGGTGATGGAAGATCCTCAGAATGAACGTCCTCCAAAGGAAGGTCAGGAGAAATAACATCACTTGTCAATGCACCGTATCCCGCACCATCTGCTCTGAAATATAACAAGACAGATATAATTTTGAAATAAATGTAATTTAACTATTAATAAATGTGCATTCATGACATACCTAGTTCTAAAGTTGTTCATTCTTACCTGGTATTTTGGCAATAGTAGGGTTTGTATCCACCTGCATCATCTTTAGGAGCTTTTTCTCCCAATCCTTGAGCACAATAGGCTTACTGCCCGTTCTTTTCAGATCCGTTTTTGTTTTCAATCTACTTTTCATATTTCTTACTTTCTTTTTAAATTTGAGCCTCCGTCAACTCAATGTTTAAGAGATCACGACAATGGTCACGTATCTTCATAAAAGGAAAGAAAAAAATATATATATAAGTGTATTGATTAGGTGGAATTTTTCTTTCCTTTTATGAAGATTGGTAAATGTCAATACGGAAAATGAAATTCATAAATCAAAATGGTCACGTATGCGACACATTGTGGTGGATTTCCTTCTGTGCATTTCAGGAAGTTGAGATTTTACAAAGATCACTTTGCCATACTCTTGTAAAATATGGATTAAATGAGCCTAAAACTCTGCACTTCCTTCCTACATCACCATCGTTTTGAAACAAAAGTCAGAAGAAATTTAAAGGACATAGGCAGAGCAGGGGACCCTTAAAATTTTTCCCTTATTAGTTTTTTTTGTTCATACAGCTACAGTGTCAGCTGACAGATATCACAGCCAGTGTGCGAGACTCATCTCAAGCAGAAGGAGATGTCTCATTAGCGGGAAACAAAATTTTTATTCATATACATGATGAGATCTGTCTCGCAAGTGACTTTTGTCTCAATCTTCCTTAGAAACCTGTCTCACGAGACACACCTCATTGTTATTCATATCACCAATTGGCCCTTATTAAACAAGAAAATGGCACTTTTAATTTAACAGCCTGCATATCTGTTGACAATTTGCATACAAGTACCTGTAGTGCCATTGGGCAAGTGACCAGCATCCCTGACTTCTATGTGGGCATCTTGGGTTCAAAGCACTGTTACGGCTCAATTTCATTTTTATTTTATTTTCCCTTTTTCTTTTAGCTTTCATCTGCTTCTTTTTTTAAAATTTATTTTTATTGGTTTTATATCACATCGATCAGATAGGTCCTATAGCAACAATGGGATAGGAATCGTCACGGAAAATCATCTCTGCACTGTCCGGCTCCATGGCTAAATGGTTAGCGTGCTGGCCTTTGGTCACAAGGGTCCCGGGTTCGATTCCCGGCAGGGTCGGGAATTTTAACCATCATTGGTTAATTTCGCCGGCACGGGGGCTGGGTGTATGCGTCGTCTTCATCATCATTTCATCCTCATCACGATGCACAGGTCGCCTACGGGAGTCAAATCAAAAGACCTGCATCTGGCGAGCCGAACATGTCCTCGGACACTCCCGGCACTAAAAGCCATACGCCATTTCATTTCATCTCTGCACTGTGCATGCCCACCCAAGTACTTGAGACATCACCTAGAGTATATAAGACCTTATGCATCTCTGCACAACATCTTATTGTGTTTGAGCATCTACAATCAAAACTGGTAGAGAAGGCTAATAAGGTAGGAGATTCCTCCCTGTATAAAAACTTGATTTAAAATCTTTGACTTGGGCAGGATGGGCCTTACAGGCAAGACATGTTTTGTAAATCTCTAACCATGGACTCAAGCTTATGTTGAGCAAAGTTTGTCCACCTATTTCAACTATTAAATGTCATAGCTAATGGACTGATTACCCCGCCATTCAGTAACCAATCATTTACCTAAAATATCCCCCATTTGTGACAGTGGAAAGGAAGCAACCATGGCCATAATCAAGGTACAGTACTACAATTTTCCTGGTGTGAAAACAGGAAACCACGGAAAATAACCATCAGGGCTGCCAACGGTGGAGTCTGAACCCAGCATCTCCCGAATACAAGCTAACAGCTATAGAGCCCTAAAAGTACAGCCAATTTTTCTTTTTTTTTACCTGTTTTTGTCTTTATCCAAGCGGAGTAGGAAATGGGCAGATTAAATATAGGCTGTATCATAAACTCACTGACTATTGCCCCATTTTTCCACTAATGGTGTGACAAATCTTAGTTTTTGATGTTATTTTTATAACCACTGCTGCAGTTCTTCTTCTTCCTCTTATTCTTCTTCCTGGGGCCTCTAAATATTAGAACCTTATTAGCGTCGACCTCTAAGATCATTTGCTACCATGTTTTTCCTTCATTCCCACCCAGATATACCTGCTCTCTTCACAAAGCTGCAGGTTGTTCTTTTTGGGCCTCCTTGGATTTTTTCTCTCTTTTCACCTGGTAGTCCTAGAGTGGAGAGTCTGATTCTACCCAGCTCCTCACATCCAAAAAGTATGTGTTCAGCTGATTCCTCTGCTTTGTTGCATTTCCTACATATATTGTCTCTTATTACTCCAATTCTATGTAGGTGTTTTTTCATATGGCAGTGTCCTGTCAACAGTGCTACTACCCATCTTATATTTTCTCTGCTGAGTTTCAACAGTTCTTTGTTTGGTCCTTTTATCAGTTCCTTTGCAAGCCTGCATACTGGAGTATTTTTTCAGTTCTCCATTTGTTTCTTTTGTACCCATTTACCTATGTAGTGTCGGGCTTGTCCATAGGAAATCCTGTATACAGATTCTGGGCCTACAAAATGTGTTTCTGCCCCTTTCCTGGCCAGTTTATCTGCCTTTTCATTTCCTTCTTCACCAGCATGCCCTGGTACCCTTATTATTTTTACAATGTTGTACTTTGAGAGCTTCAGGAGAAGTGAATGACAATACCAGACAATTCTGGATATTATCCAGACTGCTTCTAGTGTCTTAATGGCCACTTGAATGTCCATAAAAATGAAAATGTTCTTATTCCTATAGTTCATTTTCAGATTTTCTTCAAGACATGTTGTGATAGCTATCACTTCCGCTTGAAAGACTGTAGTGTGTTTGCCTAGACTCATCTGGATTGATCTCTCAGGTCCTCCCCCATTGATCCCTCCTCCTGTGCCATCCCCAGTCTTTGAGCCATCAAGTCCACTGCACTATTCCATTTGTTGTTATCCCAGCCTTCTTTTTTGTTATCTGGGTCTCAAACAGTTTTTTCAAAGTTATACTTTGGTATCATATGATCAGAAGTCATGTGTAGAACTTCCTCTGTTATTATTCTGTTAATTTTACAGTGTCCTAGACTGGGTCTTACCAGGCGAGTTAGGCGTGCGGTTAGGGGCGTGCGGCTGTGAGCTTGCATCCGGGAGATAGTGGGTTCGAATCCCGCCGTCGGCAGCCCTGAAGATGGTTTTCCGTGGTTTCCCATTTTCACACCAGGCAAATGCTGGGGCTGTACCTTAAGCAAAAAAAAAGTTTGGGTCTTTGTGCATTCCAGCACTCTGATTGTGCCAATTTTTATGAACTCATTCTATGCTGTCCTTTTATGAAACTGCATAGTGATGGGAGGTCTAGCAAAGTATTCAAGGCTTCTGTCAGCTTAGTTCTTATAGCCCCACTTATGGCTATGCATGCCATTCTTGTTCGGGTTGACTGATAGTTGTTCTTCCCGACACCAGTTCTCCACAAGGTTAAGTGATCTTTGCATGAGGTCCTGGATAACACTCATCACCTTACCTCGTACCACAATCACTAGGTCATTTACGTATCCTTGTGTATAAAAACCTTGTTCGTTGAGCATAGCTATGATTTTGTTCACCACGAGGTTCCACAGCAGAGGGGAAAGAACTCTTCCCTGAGCACAGCCTCAGATGGCCCTAACCATCAGCGTTTCTTCAAACAGGGTTGCTTTTATCTTCCTTCCGTCCAACATGGATTTAAACCATTTGATGGTGGTTTTACTCACCTTCCTCTTTTCCAGTGCTTTGATCATAGAGTCATAGGTTGTATTGCTGAAGGCCCCTTCTATATCTAGAAATGGCGCCAGTACAATTTCTTTATATTCTAGGCTTTCCTCTAGTTTACAAACCAACTAGTGGAGTGCTACTTCAGTGGATCTGCCAGGTCTATATGCAAACTGATTTTCATGTAACGTTGAGTTCAGTTGCACCGTTCTTCTGATATATCTATCCAGAACTTTCTCCATTGCTTTCAGCATGAGGGGGTGAAACATAATGGTCTGTATGCTTTGGCCTGGGTATAATTTGCCCTTCCAGGCTTAGGTATGAATACTGCTTTAGCTTAAGACCATGATTTCAGCACGTACCCTAAAGCTAGACTAGCTCTGAAACGTCCATCAGGGCATTGATGAGTATCTCCCGGCCTTCCTGTAGGAGTATCGGAAGCATCTCATCTGGCCCCGGAGCCTTTATAGGATGAAACGTGTCGACTGCCCATTTTACATGGTTATATTTTATTATTCTGTTGGCACAGTTCCAGTCTGCTCTTCAAGCTCCAGTCTCTGTTCCAACTGTTTCTTCTTCTGTCATCTCCTCAGTCTCAGGAAAGTGACACGCCATTAGTATCTCCAGCGTGTCCCTCCTCGCCTGAGTAAATGACCCATCTGGTTTCTCCAGTGTCCCCACTTGATTTATATGGGTTGCTTTCAGAACCTTCTGGAGCCTTGCTCTTTCAGTGTGTGATTCCACTTTCTCACAGAACAGTCTCCAAGATTTTCTTTTTGCTTT
This sequence comes from Anabrus simplex, assembly GCF_040414725.1. NCBI lineage: Eukaryota > Metazoa > Arthropoda > Insecta > Orthoptera > Tettigoniidae > Anabrus > Anabrus simplex. Next base: position 191,322,176 of record NC_090270.1, read on the forward strand.
CCGTATCTCTAGGTTATACTCAGTGAGTTCCTATGAAATACATCCCACATACCATTTCTAGATGATATTCTATACAACATCCTAACCCCTTTTTTCATTTTGGCTAGTTTGTTGTTTCACCACCTTATTTTTTTGTGTTTTTCTTTTCTTTGAGAGGACAGTTTTCATGGAATGAGTTTATAATGGCCTCTTCTAATAGTTCCACAGCCTCATCCAATTCTTTCTGTCCTCTCACATTAGTTGGAATTTTTTTGTACAGCCTTCCCTAGAACTTCTCTGTATCTGTCCCAGTTAGTTATTTTTGGGTCTCTGTACATGTCAATTCCACATAGTCTCACATCTATTGCAAATTGGATGTGCTGGTGGCCTGCCAATGATGGTTCCTCCAGCCCCTTCCAGTCTTTAATAAAGTTTGCAATATGCGTAATACTTAGTGTAATGTCTGTTATCTCCCTATGATTTTTATTTATAAATGTAGGCTCATTTCCTAGGTTTGGTATCATCAACTCAGTTCCAATAAGAAACTCTAGTAAAGACTCACCTCTTGTATTGCAGTTCATACTGCCTCATGCCATGTGGTGTGAATTTGCATCTGCTCCAAGGAATAGGTATTCGCCTTTCCTCTTTGCGTTGCAAATTAGGTTCTCAAATTCTTCTGATGGGGGTAGATTAGTTGAGTCATATGGGAGGTATGCAGAGCCTATGGTTATTTCTCTGGGTCCCTCCCAATTTCCAAGTTTAATCTTGGCTGTGGTTAAGTCCCGTGAACAGTGTTCCTGCAACATAAGACATTTTAATTTCCTGTTCACAAGAAGACATGTTCTGGGTATTTTCGATGTTGTATAGTACATCAGCTTACCTCCAGATACTGCCAGTCCTGCTACTCTGCCCTTGACTACGCATGGCTCTTGAATAAGGCCCACGTCAATAGCCTTGGACTTGAACTTCCTGGCGAAATTGGCCACAGCTACTTTTTTATGCTGAAGATTGGCTTGAAGGACCTTCAGCTCCATCTTTATCAACATTGGGTTTCGTTTTTTCCCTGATGACTTGGAACTTGATCTGTCCTTCCTGTCTTATCAATTGAAGTGGCATTCAGCACTCTCCACTCTTGTGTTAGAAGTTTGGTATCGTGCTGATTGATTCTGACAACAGTCTGTTCTAATGGAATTTCTGTTCCCATTTCTTGTTTTGAGTCTGTGACAGCCTGTCCAATTGGGACTTCTGCCTCCATTTTTTCATCTTGGGCTTGCTCCTGGATCTGCTCTAATCAAGCTTCCTTGGCTTCCCTTGATGTCAAAATTTTTGAAATTAGTTCTTTATAAGCATCCATATTTCAATCAATCATAGGGTTTTGCCCATTCTAGGGTCCTGAGTGTCGTTCTGACCATCCGTGGTGAGGCATACAGCCAGACATTGTCCTCCTGCAACTCAGGCTCTCTGCAGCAGAGACCACACCCCTCAGTCATCCATCCAGTGGTCCGCCCCTGGCCCAAACCTAGCCAGGTTTGTTCCCCCTTCAGTAGACCTACTCATGTGGTCTCCACTTGCCATTATTATGACTGAGTTCACAGCCATGACTTTTCCCCTAGGTTGGGATCGCCCCTTTCCCAACCCGCGGCTTGTCCAGGCTACGTAGAGCAAAGTGATGTGTTGGTTCCAGCACCCTGCAGTGAGCCTTCACTTCAATCACCAGCCCCAGTTCACCTGAACCACCAAATCACCCAAGAGGAGGAACCATGGATGCCTCTCTAGCATGTGTGGGTGAGGCCTCCACTTCCATGCCTTGACTTGGGCTAGTAACAATACTGCTGCAGTTAGTTTGTAAAAGAATAAAATGAAAGCACTCACATTAGGATTTTTTTTGAGAAGTTTCATTTACAATGTTAAATGTAAGAGTTAGCCATATTTTTTCTTGATAATTTCATTAGTCATTTTCATTTACCATATAACAAATCAGGGCAGATTAACGTTGTAAGATATAGCATACCTATGTATGATCTCAAATAAATACATTATGAAAGACTTTTATTAGAGGGTGGACGCATTCTTCTTTTATAATTAGTGGAATATTATGCTATTTATTTTGTAACTAAAATTAGTACTTGTCAATTTGTAATTAATACCAGTGGTTTCTCTTCCAGTTAATTAAAGAAAAAATACAGGTAAAGGCAGAAAAAAAGAAAAAGTACAAATAAGGGGCAGGCACTCGTCAAATTCAGGAAACCTGGGTAGGAGTCAGAGACACTGACCACCAGACCAGCGGTGCCACAGACATTCACATGCAAATTTCCAACAATTATGTGGACTGTTCAGTTTAAAAGGCCATTTTCTCATTAAATAAGGGACAAAGGTACAAACACTTGGACATAAATCTCTTTATCTTTGTCGTAGATCAACCTCTCAAAGTTTGGTGATCCCATAGCTGTGATACTTCAATGGAAGCTACGTTTGGCTCTGGTTTGTGACGCAAGTTGGTTACAGATGTACTGCATCCATTAAGAAGCAGCAACAGGTGAAAGATTTTTAAAATTTTCTTCTTTAGAATCTGCTTTATGTAGCACTGCTGCCCCCGTGGTATAGGGATAGCATGCATGCCTCTTACCCAGAGGCCCCGTGTTTGATTTTACCTGGATCTGAGACCTGCTTCGAGGTCGACTTAGCCTACGTGATTAGAATTGAGGAGCTATCTGACAGTGAGATAGCGGCCCCGGTCTATAAAGCCAAGAATAACAGCTGAGGGGATTCATCGTGCTGACCACATGGGACCTCGTAATCTGCAAGCCTTCGGGCTGAGCAGCAGTTGCTTGGTAGTCAAAAGCCCTTCAGGGCTGTAGTGCCATGGGGTTAGTTTTTACATTGCATTGACACAGTTAGGTCTTATGGTGATGATGGGATAGGAAAGGGCTAGGAATGGGAAGGAAGCGACTGTGGCCTTAAATTAGGTACAGCCCCAGCATTTGCCTGGTGTGAAAATGGTAAACCATGGAAAACCATTTTCAGGGCTGCCAACAGTGGGGTTTGAACCCATTATCTCCTGAATGCAAGCTGATAGCTATGTGACCCAAACCACGCAACCACTTGCTTGGTGACGGGTGAAGGTATTTATGAGAACAGGCAAAGGAGCTTCTGATATAACTGTTATAGGTTTATACTGAAGAGTTGCATACTGTGCTTTTTGTACATTGGAATGAAACTACAACTCCAGTTTGAACAACTTTTGGGTTCTTTTACAGCTATGAGAGGCAAGATTTGATCAACCATTTTTCTTTTTAGGATATTTACATGTGATGTCCATGTATTTTATTATTCACTGAAATTCTCACATATCCGTAAAATGGGGTGAATAGGAACATGGGGCAAATAGGAACACACAGGAAGGAATCTATTTTATGGAAGGTTTGCATCATATGTAAAGCAGTTCAGTGGGATTTTTCACCCAAAATTATTTCCCGCCATTTCTATGTGCTCTGAAAGGATAACAATTTGTAGCAACAATAGTGCACAATAAGGAAATCTTGAATTTTTTATAGCTATTAAAGACCATACAATCTTCTTCTGGATTAGAAAATCACGTGGAGGTAAGTGCTTTTAAATGTCTAGAATAAGTAATTATTCCATATTGTGATACAGTTAAATATAGTTTTTACCATGACATATAACCACACTTTTCTACGTAAACACTATGCACAATTAGTGAACAAAATCATGGAAAAATGGGGTTGAATGGGGACACATATATGATGTGTAAAATGAAGGTTAAATGTGAATACAGTCTTCATATAAATACTGTTCAGTAATTCTATCCCTTATTTTATCTGTATTCCAGTTGAACAAGAAAGATGCCAAGGCAATATAAAGGAGATCAGAGGGGCAAAATCCACAGGAAAGCCCCACCAGAAATACTTTCTGCTGAATTAGAGGATATTAAAAGATGATTATCATACAGAAAATGTTCAGAGAAGTATGCCATTACTACAACAGTGTTATACAGACGTATGAAATATAATAAAAGTGAAGGAAGGATAGAAATAAAGCCAAAAGTTGGACAGACATTGTTTGGTGTTGATATTGAAAAGCATTTGGTTGATCAGCTGGTGACGTGTTCTCCTCTGGTTATCCATTTGATGCATAACGACCTCCGATGCATTGTTAAGGTTTACCTTGATAGAATGGGAGTCACTGTGAAGAGGTTCAGAAACAATATGCTAGGTCATGACTTTGCCCTCAGTTTCCTTAATCGTCACCGAAATGTTTTATCTCAACGAATGTGTCAAAACAGAACAGAGACTGTATTCTAAGTTGCTTGCCCCATTCACCAGCAGAAGAAACGGTGGACGATTTTGAAGGAAACAATGGTATCACTGATGACTGCATTGTTTCTGTACTCAACGATATGAGGTTTAGTCCTGGGACAGTAAGAATTAGAAAGAGAAAGTTAAACATTCCTTCTGGTCAGAGTGTGAAAGCTGACGACTTGGAAAATGATAGCCAAGAAGGACATCTGTCAGATGATTAGCACCAGCAGAAGGAGATCTCAAAATAAAATAAAGATCCCACTGATAAACATGTAAGTAAAAGAAAGTTGCCCATCCCAACCAAAGGATGCCAGAATCAGAACCCTAAATCACACCTAAGGCAGGACTGCAACTGTGTACCACATCTGGATGAAGAAATAATGAGAGGTGTGTATGTGAAGAAAGCACGAATTGAAGAAGGTGACTGGGTTATGGTAGATTCTTCTTCTCCATCCACATCATTAATCAAATCACCCAAGTTCTTCAAAGCAATCCTATTTCACTGAAACAGTCATCGGTGTTGACAATGAATTCTTCACAGTAACGTTTCTGAAGTATGTGCCAACTAAAGTTGAGAGCGGACAAATTTTTAAGTGGCCCGAACTTGAAGATGTCTGTGATATTGATAAGTCAAGCGTTTTTGGTGTGGCATTCCACCCTAATATTTTGAGAAGGGGACTCCTGAAATTCAATATAAATGTCCACGTATGGTAACCTTTTGTAACATTTTTTTGGGATGACAATGACCTTATTGTATTATTTATTACTGTTTATGCATTTTTCAGATCTTAAATAATATTTTTTAAAGGTTTTCAGTGTACCTTTTCACGCTAGTATGAGGAGAATAGGTTTAGACGGGACACTTAAGTATCTGTTCCTATTGACCCCATATTTGGGGTGAATGGGATCACTAATTTTTCAGTTAATATCACATAACTCTTTGAACCAAACTGTTCATTTCATGTACCATGACTAGCTATCTGACCTTATCAACACCACCACATGCAGAAATGTATTAATTATCTAAATCATGAAAACAGGGACAGAAAATACTATAAAACCGTTCTCATTCACCCTGTTTTACAGTACCATACTATTTTACTGAAAGGAATGTCTTCAGAATAAATTTAGTTACTTAACACTAGAAGAGCAGAAGGGGTCAAAATGACACCCAGCTTCAATTTTTCTTTAATAATATGCGCACTCTTATATTGTTTCTCTTCAAATACCTTGACTTTTCATCGGTTTGGTCCTGTTTATGGTGATGTATTGCATCCTGCAAAATATTTACATTTTCATAGATTTTTGATATGACATACCCTGGACAGCAGAAGGGGTCATTTTGACACTGTACAATTCCTTATTAAATGCAGCAGTTTGCATTGTCAGACAACAGTGTGTACATGGCCTGGATTATTAGTATTGTTGAGCTCTTACTGTCAGATGAGTGTTCCAGTTAACGGGATTTGATATTCATCTCATTACTTAGAAAGTGTTCTTCTTACAGATACTTTGTGTTACGATCGTATTTCCAGTGAATCGATGCTTCATCTAATGAAACAACACACAGAATAAATGCTCAGAAAGAACTCAAAATCATGGACTGGACCGTGTCGCTTGAGGATTTGGAGGCTATGATTGCCATCATGTATACCCGGGGTGTTCTGTGTTCAAAAGGTGTCTCATATGCTAGAAGATTCAAATGTTGTATCTGAAAGTGAACTATCCAATTCAGATGATGATTTTTGCTTGAGACAAGCAAGACTAAAGAGGTCGAAGATCATGAGACAGAGGATGAACTATCAGCAGGATAAGCCGAAAGTGCTAATCTTCTTCTGAATGTGCCTCAAATGTCTCAATCTTAGTTAGACGTTTCATCAGTGAAGATGCTCGCTCGAGACAGAACTGGATTCGAACTCTTCATCTGGAAGGCGGGCTATAGTGAACGTCCTAAAAGAGTGGGGAGGTCCCACTACATATGCTTACCAACGAGTTGACGACTATGTCATTACTGCCTTTCATCTCTTTTCTGATGAATCGATGCTTTGCCTAATGAAACAACACACTGAATCAAATGCTCAGAAAGAACTAAAGAACATGGCTGGACCGTGTTGCTTGAGGAGTTGGAGGCTATGAATGCCATCATGTATACTCGGGGTGTTCTGTGTTTGAAAGGTGTGTGTATGATGATGTACGGTCATGTTTTTGTGGACAGCAAGTCATGAAGCTCACAATGTCAAGAAAAAGATTTCGAGAGCTTCTCAGATTCCTCTGATTCGACGAGAAATCAACCTGAGCCGAGCACCTGCCAGCTAACAGATTTCTCTTGTCTCTAAAATCTGGGACAAATTTGTGGAAAATAGCCTTCACTGTTACCACCCAAGTGAAAATACAACAGTCTATAAAGAGTTACTTCTCGGCAAAACCAAGAGCAGATTTAGCTAATTTATGACAAACAAGTCCGATAAGTATGGAGTCAAATTCTAGATTGAGCAGATATGGCCTCAAAATACATCTGCAATGCCTTTCCATATCTTGGTCAGATGAACGCGCGTCCTGATAAGTAGCCACTGGGAGAGTACATTGTGCTTCACCTCATACAGCTGTTTATAAACCAAGGGAGAAACGTGATGACAGATAGTTTCTTTACATCTTTACAACTTGCTAAGAAGCCCCAAAACAAACATCTTCATTGGTAGGAACAATCAACCTCATCCATTGTTACATCCTTAATGAGGTTAAGAAATCCCAGTCTGAATTATACTCTTGCAACAGACTGGGAACACACAGAGAACCTAAACAATGTACCAAGGGAAGAAGAATGAGAACATCCTTCTTCTTAGCACATGGTGTGAAGTAACAGTGAGGACAGAAGGAAAGAAGAGGCCAGAACTGTAACTTTTTATACAACGGCATGAAACACGGAGTAGATGTGGTTGACCAAATGTCTTGTAAATATACCACCAAGGCTGCATGCAGGAGATGGCCACTGCATGTCTTTTACAATATCCTAGAACTTAACGGCTACAATATCAATGCTTGGGCATTTACATGCAAGTAATGGGTAGGAAGATAAAGCGGAAGGAGTCCATCCTCTAGCTGGCAAGTGAGCTAACAAGACAGGACCAGCAAGGGAAACAACAACAAGAGGAGGCTGTAGGACCGAGTCAATCTGAAAAGCAGAAGAAGTGACAAGTTGGTCTGTATAAAGTCTAGCGATGCCTGCACCAAGTGCCTCAAAGCAGTGTGCAGAAAGTGGGCATGAAAAGTAGAAGTTGTGTGTGCAAAATTTGTTTAGGTTTCTTTTAATTTTATTAAAGTATTTCTGAAAATTTATGGTTGTTGCAATGTGGACAACTGACTAAAAAAATGTGTTCAATTGGTTAATTTTGTGAAAACTCCTTAGGGAAACAGAAACATGATGCAGTTGTTCGTGTTTATTCATGTGTCCATCGGTAATATAAGAGGTCCATGCACCAATATCAGATCTTTGTGTGCAAAATCAACTTGTGGAAATACAGTAGAAGAAAATACATCTTACCGAGTTCTAATTTGAATGTTTCTAAGCATTTCTTATGATAGGTCACAATAACCCCTTACTGCTGTTCTAGGAATGTAAGATTCTCAGCCGTTCTAGTATTAAAAATAATAGGCCTGCTGTTGTTCTGGGTAAATAAGCCCGCTATACACTTTTAGTGTCCAGTTTCACTCCACAATCTGGATATCACCAACTGAACTTTGCCACTGCATCATCTATATGGAGGAGTCATCAACTTTGAAGTCTGGCTTCACGAAACTTCAATAATCACCATTCTCTATATGGCTTTACCAGTTACCAATATTGTGATGTATTAAACCCCTTTAAGAAAGTATTTCTGCTTGCTGAGGAAAGTGCACTGTTTATTTGGGCATGGTCTCTAAATCAAAAGAAGTTCACATTTCTATCATTTGGGAACTGACCAATATTTCTCATTTTAATGTAACATAATACAGTAGAATACCCCTTAACCCTCAAAATGGCCAACGCCTGATGTCAGGCATTTTGACATGCTCTTTATTTTATTTCGATAATTGAATTATTATTTATCGGAATGTGCTAATTACAAATCAATTGAAGGGAAAATGTTCCGTCATAATCATGAAATAGTTTGTATTATAGCATCTTGCACTAATCTGGTGTAAATCGTTGCCAAAGTAGCGTCATAATCCCACTGTCATATGCTAGCTACTACATACTCAGCGGCCGGCCACATGTATGTCTCAGCTGAGCCAGCTATATTTAGCCACCAGTTTTCCTTCTGATATCAGTCTGAAGTGTTGATATGCACTCATGTCAGCAATACTGAATCATTTCCTCACAGAAACAGTGAATAAATCTTCAAAGGGACTGTGTCATATTGTTTTAAGGTACAAAACTTGAACCTAGGTAAACCGTTTACTTTAGGCAAGGTGACATTCTACTGGTTGCTTATAAAGAGACGAAAACACAGAAACCAGTTTATTGTCTCACAACTGGATGTCACGCTGAGAACTATGTTGTAAGGAGTCAAAAGGGAAATGAAAGGTTGAAACCACTACTGATTCATAATTACAATTCTTCATGGGAGGTGTAGATAATAAAGATAAGTGCATTTTCCATGCCACTAGTTCCAGACCCACCAGAAGGTACTGGAAGCAAATTTTTTCAAATCTTCTAGATATGATATTATTTGACACATACATTCTGTACATAAAGAACACTGATAACCCTTTAGCAAGACGAGACTTCATGGTCAGTATAGTTAGGGGATTGCTAAATGAACAGTTCCCAATTCCAGTTGTCAGGCCAACAGGTCATGCAGGAGGCCCCTCTCACGCTCTCGAAAAACCACCACAGAATAACAATCGTCTATGTGTTGTGTGTTAAAGGGAAAAAAAGAAGAAGAAGTCTACATTCTGGTGTCCAGGATGTAATGGTGGTATTCACCAGGGGTGTTATCATAAACTAGTGCACTTCTGGAGGGCTGACAATCGTGGAGTAAAAGGAAAGACCCACCCAAGTGACTCTGAGTGGAATGTACAAGTGGTAGCATACAATTGTTGTATACATTGTTAAAAAAAATTTCCAGCTAATAACAATACTATAGACTATATACTGGTATGCAACTATTTACTATGAACTAGTGCTCCTTTTGTATATGTCATTTTTAAAATTTACCTAAATATAAACATATTATATGGGTATATAGTAAAACTTTTGCAAAAATAAATAATATAAACAAATTCAATATATTTTTGGTCTTGCACTTTGTGGATGATAAATAACAGCTTTGGTATCATCATCATCATCTTATTCCTTGTACTTCTGAGGATAAAAGGGTGTGCTGTTTATGTATGTATGACATGACAATTTTTAACACAATTTACACTAAGAGTCTGAAACACCGGTAAAATATCGCTGCCACTACAGGATAACTGACGGCCACTTTGAGGGTTAAAGGAAAGTATTTTGACCCTACAGCCTCCAAGTTGCCAGTCATATTGAAGATAAGATGATATATTCAACAAGTCTTATGCTTAAGATAAGGTAAGAGATAAAATTTGGAACTTGAACCCTGTTTAAATAATGACTGGTTTAAGAATGACCTCTCATAACCCCATAAAAAAAAAAAGAATTTACATACTTCTATCCTTTTTCCATCACATACAAAACCACATACACTAAATCAATAGAACTTCCAGCTTGTTCTTTGTCCACACATTAAGTAAAGGTAAGACTTCCTAACATTTCTACTAAATAAGATGGTGATTATATAACAGTGAATGAGACTAACTAAATTACTACTTATGATGGTGATCAAATAACTTGATATACTCAGCATAGTACAATAAAATAAAGCGAATGAGCGACGAAAGAATGCTAAAAAAGGTGATGGAAATGCAAATCCAAGGAAGGAGAGACCGTGGACGACCACGATTGAGATGGAAGGATACCATCCAACGCAGCATTATAGAAAGAAACTTGGACTGGGACACAGTGTTGGAGGAGGAGTGGTGGAAAGACCGAAGAAAGTGGAGAGGAACCATATTTGCCCCTACCCGGCTACAGCTGGATAAAGGGAAATGATGATGATGATGATGATGATGATGATGATGATGATGATGATGATGATGATGATGATGATGATGAGTATAATAAAATATAGGGTTACCAGATGCACTTTTTAATGGTTCATGTACTATTTTAGGGGTACCATTCTTTTCTCTCTTTCTCTCTTTTCACTTAAACATTATTTTTCCATATACAGTATTGTGTAGCCAAAGACCTTTTTTGTACTAAAGCAGGAAATGAGTTGAACTCAATCCACTAAAGCATATGGAGCCAATCAAAAATTTGAATGTATTTCTTAAAACATCACCACTAAACATTCCTTCAAATCCTGAATTTGACAGAAAGGAGGAAGGAAAATTAAAAAAAAAAAAGAGCTGTTATCTAATGCTGCGGCCAGGAGTTTCCCTTGTCTTGTCAACATGATCATCACCATCCTTAATATGTCCTCCACCGATGAAGATTGCTGCCAAACATTTTGGACCCATGTGTTTCTTTTATGTGTATTCTATCCACACGTGCTTACACAGTAATTGCTGCTCCCCATCTGTTTCCTATGCATAAATATTTTCCTTCTGTTAATTTTTTTACCTGGCAGTTACAAATAATAAAGTGAGATGTTATTGAAGAGTCTCCAAGATAAAATTCTACAAGAATTTAATATTGTATGAAGTCCACCTGTTCAATACACATTTGCCATTTGTTAAATGGTCTGTATAAAAAGCTACATAGGACATGTTTCAACTAGTCTAGAGGTCATCATCAGCTAAAATAACACAAAGATGAAAGACATAACAGTATACAAAAACAGTGATACGGTACATAAAAAAACTTGAGATAAAATACAATCAACAAATGCAATGAAAATACAATCAACAAATGCAATGAAAATCCATGTTTAAAATGTACATAGCTTCAATCTTGGGCAAATTTAGTTGTAACAGGTGTGGGTCCAACCATATTTAATACAACTATTGGTTGGCTGGAGGAACTAGCGGTACTCAAAATTGTGAAGACTGTTAAATGTTGTTCTATTTGTCATGCTTCTGGAAACGGAGTGAAGTTTTAAAAATCTGTTACATTTCTTCGTGGAGAGTACAAGTGCAGCCAGTATTTCCTGTTTCCTCCAGCCCTGTGCTTGTATGGATCAGGTTGGATTGGTGTTGACCTCCACACTCATGGAGGTACATAGTACCTGTAGGTACTATTTTAGGAGTGTAAAAAATTGTTTTCTCTCTTTTCACTACGCTTGTATTCAAAATTTTCAGCTGCAGCCTTTCTCAGTGGAGGATAGAATACATATAGTGGTGATCATTGTTGAAATGTAGACATTGTTGTGAGGTGAAGGGAGGGAAAAGACAGGTGAGACAAGATAAATTTCCAAGTTCTTTGAAATCATTTAAGAAAAGACTAGGTAAATAATTGATAGGGAATCTGTCACCTGTGCAACAGCACTAAGTGCAGATCAACATCTAGGTATTATTTAGGCCAGGGGCTTCCCTGGACCTGAGCACCAGTTGATGTCAAACTTTGGAATCTCCAAGTGAAAAAAGGTGGGAAGATGGAGGTAAATATTCAAGGACTTTAATAGTGAAACAGTCATCAAAAAATGTTTGATTGAGCTAACTGTGAATGGTGACAAAGAAGTCTATGTTATAGGTTTTACAGGTACTGCAGTGGTCATAAATATGTTTGGTTAGAGTGTTGATAGCTAAGCCAATGTAGAAAGCTGGACAGAATCTGTACTGAAGTTGGTAGATGATGAACGACTGTCTGGCTCCTCGGTTAAATGGTCAGAGGATCCCAGGTTCAATTCCCGACTGAGTCAAGGATACTAACTGTGTAGGGTGAATTTGCTTTGTCTTTTGATTGTGATGCTGTGTTTCTGTGTGGAATTGTCAGGTATCATGTGGTGTAGTGATGAATTACGGTACATGCCTGATAGTGTCATCTACAGTTTTTGTATTTTAATTACTGAAATTCTTTGCCTAACACTTGGTTTACATTTGGGTCTTTAATTTCTGCCGTCTTCTTCATATACTGTTATTCAAATGAAATGAAATTAAATGAAATGAAATGAAATCAAAATCACTTTATTTGCAAATGAGGTGTCTACCTACAAGAATACATTATTATCAAGCACTAAATTTTAAAAGAATTGTACAATTCCTCTGTATGAGCCTTTGGCTCGTTGGAATTAATTATTGAAATAAATATCTATCTAATATCTAAGAAGACATTTTCCTAAAATACAGTGTTATGCAATTTACACTACGGTAACAATTTTTCTATTAAACACACAGCTCATCCTAAGTTTATGTTATTTACAAAATTCTACTCATAATATCTTCTGTAGGCTACTTAGGTACAAACAAATAGGCTACAGTAGAGACTGTATTTGGTACAAACATAATCAACTCATATACAAAATGTGGAATTAAGTTAGGCCTAGTCAAATACAGTAGAGACAATACGTGACACTTCCGGATTTGGCCTTGTTAAAATGGGAGACAAGTCGCAAGTGGCGCTCCTAGTGGCTTGACCTGAAAATTCGCGCTAAATTCAAATATCTATGGAAATGGATAAATAAATTATGTCTAGAAAGAAAGTGTTACTAAGATATTAACTTCAAAGTTGCTAAAGCAATTCTGGATAAATGAATGAAGAATTATTTAACAGGTTATTATTTAAAGACTGAAATTAGACATAAAATCAAGATGTGAAATGGACTGCTGCATTACGGCACTTTTTTAGCTTTAGAATTTCTGCCTGAACGTTCACGACTAGATTTGTCTTTTTTCTCATTTAGAAGCATTGTATCATCATATTCAAACGCTTGTCAACAAAAATATCGGCACATTCCTTACACACATGATTCAATGAATTTACATTTAAGAGCTGGACAATCTTCCTTTTAACTTGAAGCCTACTAACAGAAAGAAAATCTATAAATTTAGCCTCAAAAACATTCAAACTTTCCCTATAAGTAATACTTGCCATAATGCCATTACCGGTACATTAGGTTAAAGCAAATTTGCATCATCATATTGTTTCAACAAAACATGTACATTTCTTAAATCACCCAAATTTTCTTCAGTGCTTGACAACACATTACAGCATTCCAAATGAGGTAACTTGGAACACAACCAGCCACACTCATATGCATACCGGTATGTATTTTCCTGAATTAAATCAAATCCACATATCACACCTACAAGAGCACATCGGTACCGGTATTGAAAGTTAACTGCTGCACTATACAATAAAAATGCGCATTATATTTTAAGCCAGTTAAAATATGGATCGAGCGGGTCAGAAGATTATGAAGTACTATAAAAATCTCTTTGTCACTGGTAGAATATATATGCAAACACAATATTACTTACATTTTCTTGTTACGAGGGAAACGGAAGAAAGACCGCGCATTCTTCTCTACTTCATAGCTACTGCAGCCAAACACAGCACATATTAATACCTTTCCCCTCATGTTGAGAGGAGATATCAAGGAATGACACACGCTACTATTTAATTATGTCAACTCACTGAAAACGCATAAATAACACCAAAAACTTCACACACAAATATTATACACATGCTCTTATGACAGAATCAGTAGTTTTCAGGTCAATCCGCTAGAGGGAGCTCTAATAGCTGTCCCTCGATATCTCGCTGAGTTTTGCGTATAATAATCAAATACAGTAGAGATAATATGCGACACTGAGCGAGATATCGAGGGACAGCTACTGGAGCTCACTCTAGCGGATAGACCTGAACAGTACTGATTCTCTCATAAGAGCACGTGTATTTTTGTGTGAAGTTTTTGGGTTATTTATGCGTTTTCAGTGAGTTGACATAAATAAATAGTAGTGTGTGTCATTCCTTGACATCTCCTCTCAACATGAGGGGAAAGGTATGTGCTGTGTTTGGCTGCAGTAATTACGAAGTAGAGAAAAATGCGCGGTCGTTCTTCAGGTTCCCTCGTGACAAGAACATGTAAGTGGTATTGTGTTTGCATATATATTCTTCCAGTGACAGAGATTTTTATAGTACTTCATAATCTTCTGAGCTGCTCGACCCATATTTTAACTGGCTTAAAATGTAATACGCATATTTTATTGTATAGTGCAGCAGTTAACCTTCAATACCGATGTGTTGTTGTAGGTGTGATCTGTGGGTTTTGAAATGTCACAGAAGTGATTTCGATAAGGTGTACAAGAAAGAAGGGGCATTACGCTTATATAAGAATTATAACAGCAGTTTTTATCCTGTTAGGGGTTGTAGGATTAAAAAAAATAGAGCACGACTAAGTAGTATTGTAGTGTAGTCGTATATTAATTACCTTATTGTTGTGTACTATCCCAGACAATATATCCCTCCATTCATTTATTTTTTTGCAAATAAGTTATTTTAGTTTTTAATTTAAATTCCCCCCCCATAAAGAATGCCTAAGGAGCGCGAGTGTATTTATTGTGGGTGTGGTGAGGCATTGAGGGGTATGAGGGAGGAGTTGGAAAGTTTGAGGGAGATAATTAGGATTCTCACAGAAGACAGGAATGTACAGGTTACAGTAGGTGTACAAGAGGGAGGGGAAGGAAAGGGAGGAGTTGTAGAAGACAGGTGGTCTAATGTTCTAAGGGGAAGGAGATTGCAGGCTAAGGGCTCTATTCAGGATCAGAATTCAGGACAGGTGTCTGTGCGAAATCGGTACGAGTCACTCCAGGTAGAACAACAGAGGGAAGATGAGGGACGGGGAACTGTTGGTGAGATGCGTGGAAGTAGGAGGAAGGGAAAAGGTAGGAAAGGGAAATGTAGAGTAGAGGATAGGAAAAGACAGGTGGAACAGGGTCATGGGAGGGAGAAAAGGAAGGAGGAAGTAGCTTCTTCAGCTATCAGGAAAGTTTTGGCTGACTAGGAGGGGAGGGGATCAAATGAGGTGGGTAGGGTTGAGGCTCTGGTCATGGGGGATTCCATCGTTAGACACGTGGGGAAAGTGTGTGGAGGAAAGGGTACCAGGGTAGAATGTTATCCAGGAATTAGGTTGAGGCAGATGTTGAGGAAAGTAGAAGAGAGGGAGGAGGGAAAGGAAAAGGTGGTAGTGTTTCACGTTGGTACCAACAACGTAAGGCAAGCTGATATAAGTACCAACATAGTTGGAGATGTGTGGGATCTGGTAAATGCAGCACGGGTGAAGTTTAAGAAAGCGGAGATTGTTATTAGTGGAATACTGTGTAGGAGGGATTCTGACTGGAGGGTGATTGGGGATTTAAATGAGACTATGAAGTGGGTATGTGGGAAACTGGGAGTGAAATTTCTAGATCCTAATGGGTGGGTAGGAGATAGGGATCTGCGCTCGGATGGCCTTCATTTAAACCACAGTGGTACGTATAAGTTAGGAAATTTGTTTGGAAGGGTAATAGGGAGGTACATTCAGGGAAACGGGATGGCCTAGGGAGCGGTGATAAGGGAACAGGGAGCTGGAAATCAAGTAGGGATGACATAAAATTGTTAGTGTTGAACTGTAGAAGTATTGTAAAGAAAGGAATAGAATTAAGTAATTTAATAGATGTATATTTACCAGATATTGTAATAGGAGTTGAATCATGGCTGAGAAATGATATAATGGATGCAGAAATTTTCTCACGGCACTGGAGTGTGTATCGTAGAGATAGGCTAGGAAGGGTGGGAGGGGGAGTGTTCATTCTGGTGAAAGAAGAATTTGTAAGCTACGAAAAAGTTAAAGATGAGACACATGAAATTCTAGGTGTAAGGCTCATTTCTAAAGATAATAGGCAACTTGATATATTTGGAGTGTACAGATCGGGAAAGGGTAGCACTGATGCGGATTCGGAATTATTTGATAGGATAGTCAGCTATGTGGGAAACGACATGGAAAGAAATGTGATTGTAGCGGGAGATCTGAATTTGCCAGATGTAAATTGGGAAGGAAATGCGAACGACAGGAAGCATGACCAACAAATGGCACATAAGTAAATATGGGAAGGACAGCTGATTCAGAAAGTGATGGAACCAACCAGAGGGAAAAATATCCTGGATGTCGTGCTGATTAAACCAGATGAGCTCTATAGGGAAACTGAAGTAATAGATGGTATTAGTGATCATGAAGCTGTTTTTGTGGTAGTTAAAAATAAATGTGATAGAAAGGAAGGTCTTAAAAGTAGGACTGTTAGGCAGTACCATATGGCTGATAAAGCAGGCATGAGGCAGTTTCTAAAAAGTAACTATGATCGGTGGAAAACGGTAAAAAAAATGTAAACAGACTCTGGGATGGGTTTAAAGAAATTGTTGAGGAATGCGAAAACAGGTTTGTACCTTTAAGGGTGGTAAGGAATGGTAAAGACCCACCTTATTATAATAGAGAAATAAAGAGACTAAGAAGGAGGTGCAGACTGGAAAGAAATAGAGTTAGAAATGGCTGTGGAAGTAAGGAGAAATTGAAGGAACTTACTAGAAAATTGAATCTAGCAAAGAAGGCAGCTAAGGATAACATGATGGCAAGCATAATTGGCAGTCATACAAATTTTAGTGAAAAATGGAAGGGTATGTATAGGTATTTTAAGGCAGAAACAGGTTCCAAGAAGGACATTCCAGGAATCATTAATGAACAAGGGGAGTGTGTATGTGAGGATCTTCAAAAGGCGGAAGTATTCAGTCAGCAGTATGTAAAGATTGTTGGTTACAAGGATAATGTCGAGATAGAGGAGGAGACTAACCCTTTCGCTCCCTGCACTCACAATTGTGAGTGTAGATTTAACATTGCCTAAATACGAATTTGTTTTGTTGACTTCGTTCACTACGCTCTCACACGAAAGTGAGGGTTGTGGTTTATGCGAAACAACTGCAGTCTGGCGGTATACTTCAGAATCAAAGTTGAAAACAAGGAGTCCCATTGCTTGCTCTGTTACAAGATGGCACAAAGAGGTAATTATGATTCTATTTTAGTCAATTTTAACTTTTAATTATTATATCGTTATAAATTATTAACTTACTACTCTCTAGAATTAAATTATATACGTTTATTTCCAATCTAAAAGTATTTGGGGTATTCAGTTCATCTATGAATTATGCACTCACGATTGTGAGTGTTGGGAGTGTACGTGTACCACTCAACTTTGAGGTTAAGTTTGTCAGACATGCATTTATTGCTATTAAAGTAACTTTAGCTATCTGTCTGTTGTTCCTATTACTAATTACAGAGTCGAACCGTATTTTTACTTGCTGGCAGTATATTTTCACGTAGTTTTAACTGTTTTAATTTACAATACAGTCTGTACTATCTATCCCTAATTTGAAGAAAAATGTACTTCAAGTTCTCTGTAGTTTTTCAGAAAAACTACGGGCACTAGAAAACATCCTAGATGATCCAGGGGCTATTCAAGATTAATTAGACATGTCAGATATTGAGGAATTTGATGACAGTGGTGACCAGTCAGCATAGCAACCAGAACCTTGTGCAGATGGTTCTAGTTCAGAATCTGAAATAGAAATGCCAGTGAACCCAGTTCCTTCGCCAGGTGTCTCATGGTCTAAGAAAACATTTAAATGTAAACCTGGTCCTGAATTTATTTCTATAGAAGGAGAAAATCCAGTTTCGGTGAGTCAAATTTACGGATTGCAAGTTGAATGGGAAGGTACCAGAAGAGATGATGGACCTACTAGTATTCCGGTTGGCCATTGGAGAGTACATTCTAGGTGGACCCAAGAGAAAAAAGATATGGCGATTTCAATGAGCAGAATGGGAAACTTTCTCCCACACAAGAAATACCTGCAGGTATGCCCAAAAAAGACAAACAACTTGATTGTTTTGAAAATTATCGACTTGTAGATAATTTGAAGACGCCACTATATTGCACACTTCATGGCTGTCAAAGGAAATCTCACACACGATGCATGAAATGCAATGTTTGCCTTTTTTTAAATAAATACAATGATTGTTTCCGTTTGTTCTACGCAGTGAAGTAGACATACTAATGCACTGTATAAATTCCGTTATGAAGACAAATCCTAAAGTGACATTTACCCTGCTGTAATCAATATTTATGTTGTTATAATTTGTTATATTTCTGGTTACAAACTATTAAAAATTTACTTCAATTAAGGATGTGATGGCAAATTTGATTGTTCATTCATGATACACATTTTAGGATGACAAACGCAAGATCTCAACACTCCTCATTGCCTCAGTGAATCTGATACTCACAATTGTGAGGGTCATGGTTTACTACTGACCCTCACAATTGTGAGGGGTCAAAAAATACCCATAGTGGCGTTTGTAAATGGGAAAAAATAATTTTTGGTAATATTTAGACCATAATCACCTCTGAAATGGCAATTACGCACCCGTATTCTCATAGTATATGTACCGGGAGTGAAAGGGCTAAGGCCAAAGAAGTAATAAAATTTACATATGATAACAATGACATTTACAATAAGATACAAAAGTTGAAAACTAGAAAAGCGGCTGGAATTGATCAGATTTCTGGGGATATACTAAAGACAATGGGTTGGGATATAGTACCATATCTGAAGTACTTATTTGATTATTGTTTGGTCGAAGGAGCTATACCAGATGAATGGAGAGTTGTTATAGTAGCCCCTGTGTATAAAGGAAAGGGTGATAGACATAAACCTGAAAATTACAGGCCAGTAAGTTTGACATGCATTGTATGTAAGCTTTGGGAAGGCATTCTTTCTGATTATATTAGACATGTTTGTGAAATTAATAACTGGTTCGATAGAAGGCAATTCGGTTTTAGGAAAGGTTATTCCACCGAAGCTCAACTTGTAGGATTCCAGCAAGATATAGCAGATATCTTGGATTCTGGAGGTCAAATGGACTGTATCGCGATTGACCTGTCTAAAGCATTTGATAGGGTGGATCATCGGAGACTACTGGCAAAAATGAGTGCAATTGGACTAGACAAAAGAGTGACTGAATGGGTTGCTATATTTCTAGAAAATAGATCTCAGAGAGTTAGAGTAGGTGAAGCTTTGTCTGACCCTGTAATAGTTGAGAGGGGAGTTCCTCAGGGCAGTGTTATAGGACCTTTATGTTTTCTTATATATATAAATGATATGAGTAAAGGAGTGAAATCTGAGGTAAGGCTTTTTGCGGATGATGTTATTCTCTATAGAGTGATAAATAAGTTACAAGATTGTGAGCAACTGCAACGTGACCTCGAAAATGTTGTGAGATGGACAGCAGGCAATGGTATGTTGATAAACGGGGTTAAAAGTCAGGTTGTGAGTTTCACAAATAGGAAAAGTCCTCTCAGTTTTAATTACTGCGTTGATGGGGTGAAAGTTCCTTTTGGGGATCATTGTAAGTATCTAGGTGTTAATATAAGGAAAGATCTTCACTGGGGTAATCACATAAATGGGATTGTAAATAAAGGGTACCGATCTCTGCACATGGTTATGAGGGTGTTTAGGGGTTGTAGTAAGGATGTAAAGGAGAGTGCATATAAGTCTCTGGTAAGACCCCAACTAGAGTATGGTTCCAGTGTATGGGACCCTCACCAGGATTACCTGATTCAAGAACTGGAAAAAATCCAAAGAAAAGCAGCTCAATTTGTTCTGAGTGATTTCCGACAAAAGAGTAGCGTTACAAAAATGTTGCAATATTTGGGTTGGGAAGAATTGAGAGAAAGAAGAAGAGCTGCTCGACTAAGTGGTATGTGATATAGATGTTGATTCCCATAGGGAATCTGAAATATTTGTCCTGAATGAGCAAATTTATAATACCAATATAAATGGTCCGTTATTGGACATTATAAATTTTCCAGCTAGCGTATTGGTAGGTGTGCTAGGTACCAACTGACGAGCCCACCCTAGCACATGAGGGCGAAACGCTGGCAACCAGGAATGAGCTAGCTGGAAAATTTATAATGTCCAATAACGGACCATTTATATTGGTATTATAAGTGGTATGTTACATGTAATAAATATCATTTTTGGTCCGTATTGATGATATTTGATTGAAATAATAACATTAAGTTATTATTTCAATTAAGTGGTATGTTCCGAGCTGTCAGCAGAGAGATGGCATGGAATGACATTAGTAGACGAATAAGTTTGAATGGCGTTTATAAAAGTAGGAAAGATCACAATATGAAGATAAAGTTGGAATTCAAGAGGACAAACTGGGGCAAATATTCATTTATAGGAAGGGGAGTTAGGGATTGGAATAACTTACCAAGGGAGATGTTCAATAAATTTCCAATTTCTTTGAAATCATTTCGGAAAAGGCTAGGAAAGCAACAGATAGGGAATCTGCCTCCTGGGTGACTGCCCTAAATGCAGATCAGTATTGATTGATTGATTGATAAGATCTGTTCAGATCATTTCCAGGCCAGCGACTTTAAAAATCCTCGACTGACCCCAACTTGGCAGGTTCGATCCTGGCTCAGTCCGGTGGTATTTGAAGGTGCTCAAATACGTCAGCCTCGTGTCGGTAGATTTATTGACACGTAAAAGAATTCCTGCGGGACTAAATTCCGGCACATCGGCGTCTCAGTAAACCGTAAAAGAGTAGTTAGTGGGACGTAAAACAAATAACATTATTATTATTAAATGTCAATTCATTGCATCATATGTGAAAGGAATATATTTCTGTTAGTAGGATTCATGTTAAGAGGAAAATTGTCCAGCTATTAAATGTTAATTCATTGCATCATATGTGTAAGGAATGTGCCGATATTTTTATTGACAAGTGTCTTAATGTGATGATACAACGTTTTTAAATTAGAAAAAAGACAAATCCAACCGTAAGAGTTCAGGCAGGAATGCTACAGCTAAAAAAGTAATGCATAAATGGAAGATAAAGCCATTTCACAGCAGTCCATTTCACTTCTTGTTTATATGTCTAATTTCAGTCTTTGAATAATAACCTTTTAAATAATTCTTCATTCATTTATCCAGAATTGCTTTAGCAACTTCGAAGTGAATATCTCAATAACACTTTCTTTCTAGACGTAATTTATTTATCCACTTCCGTATATACATTTCCATTGATATTTGAATTTAGCGCGATTTGTTCAGGTCAAGACACTAGGAGCGCCACCGTCGAATTGTCTCCCATTTTAGCTAGGCGAAATCCGTAAGTGTCGCGTATTATCTATACTGTATTTGTAATAATGTCTCTACTGTATCGTGTGTATCTCGTAGCCAACGACTGTATTTGGCCTAGTACAAATAATACTAGGTATAAAACTGCTATAAGATTAAAATTTACATTGCATTTTTTTAAACCCATTTTGGTACCTAACAAGTATATGGCATTTATTGTAC
This sequence comes from Anabrus simplex, assembly GCF_040414725.1. Classification (NCBI taxonomy): domain Eukaryota; kingdom Metazoa; phylum Arthropoda; class Insecta; order Orthoptera; family Tettigoniidae; genus Anabrus; species Anabrus simplex. Next base: position 191,343,869 of record NC_090270.1, read on the forward strand.
ATTTTCCAGATTTCTAGAGAGAGGTAATAACTCGACCCTACTTGGCAGCTTCGATGGTATTTTAAGCCTCGTGTCGGTAGATTTACTGGCACGTAAAGGACCTCCTGCTGGACTAAATTCCGGCACATCGGCGTCTGCGAAAACCGTAAAAGTAGTTAGTGGGATGTAAAGCAAATAACATTATCATTACACTATGTTCTGGAGTCGTTAACGTAGAGAGAAACCAAATACAGTAGAGACAATATTATCCGCGCAATTTTTAGTGCTAGATTTTTGTACTCGTTGGAGAAGTAAGAAGAGTTCCGTTAATACTGCCAACTGAATGGAAATGAAATCTGAATTGAATCGATAATATGATCGATCGATATGAATTTTATAAACCTTTATTATTTTAAGCAAACAACTGTGTCACACACAAAATATTTAATACTATATAACATTTCCCGTTGCGAAACGTGTTCCTAGCATGAATTCTATAGTTTGGCTTTGCTGTGTAAACAACAACAGTACGAGTACTTAAAGTGTACGCCAGATGGCGCACAGCGATGATAAGCGATTCTTAGTTTGTGTTTCAAAGGTTGCCAATACGAATCTCGAAGATATCCAAAGTCGACCGCTTCAGCACTAGGGTGTAAATCTATCACTAAAAAGTGCGCAGATAATACACGACACTGAGCGAGATATCGAGGGACAGCTATTGGAGCTCACTCTAGCGGATAGACCTGAACGGTACTGATTCTGTCATAAGAGCACGTGTATTTTTGTGTGAAGTTTGTGGTGTTATTTATGCGTTCTCAGTGAGTTGACATAATTAAATAGTAGCGTGTGTCATTCCTTGATATCCCCTCTCAACATGAGGGGAAAGGTATGTGCTGTGTTTGGCTGCAGTAATTACGAAGTAGAGAAAAATGCGCGCTCGTTCTTCAGGTTCCCTCGTGACAAGAACATGTAAGTAATATTGTGTTTGCATATATATTCTTCCAGTGACAGAGATTTTTATAGTACTTCATAATCTTCTGACCTGCTCGACCCATGTTTTAACGGGCTTAAAATATAATACGGATATTTTATTGTATAGTGCAGCAGTTAACCTTCAATACCGATGTGTTGTTGTAGGTGTGATCTGTGGGTTTTGAAATGTCACAGAAGCGATTTGGATAAAGTGTACAAGAAAGAAGGGGCGTTACGCTTGTATAAGAATTATAAGATCTGTTCAGATCATTTCCAGGCCAGCGACTTTAAAAATCCTCGACTATACAGCCAAGGGTATGTTACATTTTAACTCTAATTTTACGTAAATATTCCTCAAAGCATCACTATCGACAAACTTTTCTTTCTTTTATCCCTCTTCTCAGATTAAAGCCGGGATTTTATAGATTTTCTTTCTGTTAGTAGGCTTTATGTTAAGAGGAAAATTGTCCAGCTATTAAATGTTAATTCATTGCATCATATGTGTAAGGAATGTGCCGATATTTTCAATGACAAATGTCTTAATGTGATGATACATTGTTATTAAATGAGGAAAAAAGACAAATCCAACCGTAAGATTTCAGGCAGGTATGCTAAAGCTTAAAAAGTAATGCATAAATGAAAGATCAAGCCATTTCACAGCAGTCCATTTCACACCTTGTTTATATGTCTAATTTCAGTCTTTGAATAATAACCTCTTAAAAATTCTTCAATCATTTATCCAAAATTGCTTTAGCAACTTCGAAGTTAATATCTCAATACCACTGTCTTTCTAGACGTATTTTTTTTTATCCATTTCCGTATATACATTTCCATTGATATTTGAATTTAGCGCGATTTGTTCAGGTCAAGTCACTAGGAGCGCCACCGTCGAATTGTCTCCCATTTTAGCAAGGCGAAATCCGTAAGTGTCGTGTATTGTCTCTACTGTATTTGGAGAAACCGAATGAATGCCAGGGTAAGTTTTTTTTTTATGACATGTAACGGGCAGCCTCTACCATTGCAATAAATTCAACTACAGCACAGGGCTCACTTCGGTTCCCATGAAATTACAACTTGAGAAAAAGATCATAATATGAAGATAAAATTGGAGGTATTAGAATTCAAGAGGGTAAACTGGGGCCAATATTTCTTTATAGGAAGCGGAGTCAGCGATTGGAATAATTTACGAAGGGAGATTTTCGATAAATTTCCAACTTCTTTGAAATTGTTTAAGACTAATAATAAGTAACGTCTGGTAGGACTCTGCCATAAGGGCGACTGCACGAAACGCAGATCAGTTGTGATCGACTGACTGATAGATAGAATCCTAATCACAATACAATAACAAAGAAGCATATTTCGTTTGAGGTGAAACAGGAAAAATTAGGAATTTTGACAGTAGGTGTCTCAGGAAAGCCCGCTAGAATCTATAATTTTGGTTTGTTAAGCTAAGGTTAGGTTAATTGTATGTTAATGCAGTAGAATTAATTACATGCAACTGTATACCATTCTTTTAATTATTCATCGGCAAGGAACACGTTTGTACACAAGTCATCATATTAACAACGTGCAAGCTACTTTTAGCATGAGTCAGCGATATGATAAGCAAAAATCTTCACACGACTACGAGTAAAAAGTAATGTAAACAATGTTTATGTTTTAGTGCTGTGGTGGTTCTCCGTTTAGTGATCAGATTTATCAAGTCTTGACAGTACGTTCTTTCATTTTATTTCATTTGTGAATTATTGCGAATATATCTCTTCGCATTCAGGTTAGTAATAAGAGCAGTTTAAAAGCGATTATTCTCTCCAACCTTTTACACTTTGTATCAGTCATCTCCGAGCACAGCATCTATGCATCCTTCACCTTCAATCCAATCTTGTGCCGTAAAGTTCTGAAGATTTGGGATTATAAATACAAAGATCCTGAGAACAGGTCGTGGGTAATATAGGACGAGTATCTGTAGTAGTATGTAGCTGACAGGAGAAAGTTGAGATTGCCAGTATTATACAAAGATACATAAACAAATCCCTGTGAAGAGGTTACCGGTAATTAATAGGTTTCATTACTCAGCACTTTTACTGGGCGAAGTTAATTACGTTAATTACATCTGAATATTTTAGATTTTTTGGTAAGAATACACTTGTAATCGGAATTATAGTTATTTCATTTTATTTGTCGTAAATAATGCAAGTCATCTTTTGATTACCGTATTTTTACATTTGACTTATAATTTACTAAGTTATTAATACATTTTAAGGGATTGTACCGAGGGATGAAGGGATGTTCGTTCATCAGTCAAGTGTGTATTAGCGTGCGCGATCTTATAAGTTTTGTTGTTATGGTGTCTAGAAGTGTATAATCATGCAGACCCAACATTGGGATAAATGCTCTACTTGTGAAATGATGTGTGAGGACTGTCCTTTACCTTCAAGCTCTGCGGGGCTCAAAGTAGGAATTAATGAGCTGTAAAATGTGAAAAGATAATCGTAGTTTGTTATAGTTTCATTTTAGGTCAGGAACATTTTGGTCATTAGCATTGTGTAGGCTACTTGAGTATGCCTAACATTTGTATGAATCTCAGTGGTATGGTGTAAGTAACTGTATTTGGGTCAAGATTTGATAGAAATTTCTTGGGGTTTAAAATAAATTGAATTTGGGGATTGGCAGAAAAGAGAGAGAGGGAGGGGAACAGAATCGCAAAGGTAAATCATACTCAGGATGTCAGCATTGGGAACTATACGTTGAGGCTATGAGTAGTCCAGCTCCCCATTTGTTTTCTGGTGTATACGTTAGCTTGTTTGACTAAAAAGATGCACAAATCATTCAGATTTGGTTTGACGTATTGAAACACTCGTTATATATGGTAACTTACGAAGTAAAATAAGGTATCTTAAAACGTAGACTTTCACGATCATAACATTAAAATAATAACATATCTTTAGTGCTAGCAGTACAGTAATTCCAATCTTAAATCATTATAGAACAGTATAATACAATATGATTAAATACACATACCTTATGTCCCATTATTCTCTGACAGAATATTGAAATCTAAATTACGAACAAACCAATAATTAATCATATGAAAATTATTGGTTGCGCTATAGTTTAGTTCAAGTTAATTATCAAATTGAATGTGGCTCTGGCATAGAACCATTACTACATTTTCTCACCTCTATCTTTATGTCGTGCCATGTGGAGGTGTTGAAAAGGTACCCAGTTACTTGAAAATAAGGTACTATAAGGCCACGGTCGCTTCCTTCCCATTCCTAGATCTTTCCTGTCTCATCATCGCCATAAGACCTATTTGTGTCGGTGCGACTTAAAGCAACTAGCAAAAAAAAATTTTTTAAAAATAATTTCCTGTGGTGAGTAGAAAGTAAGCTGGTAGAAAAACCTTAATCAAATTAGTTGGTTAACTCATTGTGGCCATATTTGGTTATTCGTTCCAGACCCATGTGATATAATAGAATATTTCAAGTAGAAACTATGTGCTTTCAGGAATTTTTCTTTTATGTTTGAGCCTAGACCTATTTTGAATTTATAATAGACTTCATGTAGCGTACTTAAAAGGAGGTTGTTCTACTCAGAACCATGGACATAAACAATTATCAATCATAGAGTTTCTTCGTAAGTTGATCTACTTCCCAGTATGTAGGCCTACACTTCTTGGCACAAAAAGTGATAGGTTGAAGATATGTAAGTCCCCAAGTACAAACACGACCAGAAGGAATGAGCGCATTAAGTTATCTTAGAGGTTTCTTGGCCAGTTAATACATAGGCATACTAAGCCAATGAAAGGGTAGCCTGATAGTTATGTGCTTTTAGAAAAAGTTTTAATGATAAAATTCACTACAAATTGCCCCAAAAACTTTGTGCCCCTTTCTTAACTTGATAGAACTATATATGCAAGTTTATAGGCAAAGTGTGTTTTGGACAAATGTATATTAACTCTTAGTATTAAAATAAATTTGGTTAGTAAAACTCTACTCGTATTTATTTTACTGGAAAAGTATAGATATATTACTACCTGTTTATTTGTTTAAAAGTGGTTGTTCTAATCTCAAACCGAAATGACTTACTGGTTATGGGTTTCATAGATGCAGATCAAAAACTCACAGCTATACAACCAAGCTTTTGGGTTATTAGGCCTTTCTATCTGCAGTCGTAAAAGCTTTAATTGGCATTGTACCTCTACAAGAAGTACTTTTTTTTTTTTTTTTTTTTTTTTTTTTTTTTAAATAACAGGTAATCACTTCGTATTCAGCAGTTTCTTGAGTTCCGTATTTCCTCATTTATCTTATAAACGTGTTCTTGAATACGCTGTGGTATTTACTACCTCAACTGTTCAAGTCACTTACTTTATAAAACAACATTTACAAGCATTTGCTATGGCAAATGAGAACTCTACATGTATTCCTAATATTGCTTTATATTTGAAAACAAAAACATAAATCTAAGGATTATTTAAAAGGTCGAAGTATTTGACATAACAAGTCTCTGTACGCAAATAGCGTTACGAAATGGACACAAAGACTCAAGCTACAATATACAAGAGGCATTCAAAGCAAATAAAATAATTATATAAATGTATGTAAAATTATGTAAATACCGTGTACAAAAAACAAAGATTTCAATAAACGGGGGATAGTAGGGGAAAACTATGGGGGGGGGAGGGAAGCTGCAGTGCGAGTCCTCTCCCTGGGTTGCCCCCCTTGGGGGTCCGGCGGCCTCTGCGCCAGAGTCATACAACAATAATAAACAACGTATGTACAAAACATACAAACCCAGCCAACCCAAGTCAATCAAAAACAAGGACTTCATTCGTTCGTTTGTTCTTCAGCAGTTTAGCAGCTTGCTAACTCAGTTGGACTGTGCAGACAGCCACTGCTAAACAGCATATTGGAAAGGTATGCCAGTCCAACTGATGAGCACAGATGACACGCCCTGGGTGAAATGCTGCACACACTCATACCCACCCACCCACCCAAAATAAATTAACTGTTAAGTTCTTCAGTCCGCCAAAACTAATTTTGAGAAATGAATTTATAAACTACGTACCTGAAAAAGAAAATCATATGACAGTATTATACTTGCAAAAGAAATTAATTAATTAATTTTCAATTATAATACTCTTACCAGAGGCTGTGTTTTTTCTTTTTCGAGTAGTTTATAAATTGATTACTCAAAATTAGTTGGCAGACGGAATAACCCAACAGTTAAAAATTGACTGAGTCAGAACTGAAGAGAGATGGCTTCAGATATTACAAAAGATATAAACATGAAATAACATACTTAACACTAGAACGGCCAAACTTTCCTCATACTTATAAAGGCTGCAGGCGATCATTTCGACCGCTTACTCTTTCTGATATATATTTAGCATCCATGGCCTGGGAAACAATGTGAATGTTCATTATAAAAAAAAAAAAAAATGGTTAAACAAGGAATGTATTGTGTACAGATCAACTCATTGTTTTTTCCACTTTGAATAGGTAACAATGAAAAACTTTGGCAGACCTATTCAGGCACTTGATAAGTAATTTATACAAGTGATTATCTTATGTAAACATTTTCCACAAACTACTTTGTTTCACAAAGAACTTGTTGAAAGTTTTGTTCTGTTTACAACTGGAGTTCACTTGACATTGTCGGCAATTAGGACAGGCACATTGGACCTGAGGCTGAGGCTCAGGATGAAGCGTAGGGAATTCAGTCAACTGGTTCTTGTGTGCCACACGTAACTAAAGAAAGTATACATGTGAAGCTGTAGGGGAACGTCTAATCTGGTCAAACAATATCTGACCCATATTGACAACTGTCTGCATTTCTTCTAACTGGGCCACATTTGCAACAGTTCCCGTACTACATGATGTCCCCCTCAGTCAGCCTTCACAAGAATTGTTACAGAATCACGTTTTAACAGCACTCACATACAGTATAAGCTATTCTGAAATTCAAGAAACGACTGGTTGTTATTCACGCCTGTGATTTGATAATTGTGCCATTCAACTTAACCTGACAGGAATCTCTCTCTCTGTCGAAATGCAAGGACGCACAATGGGTGAAAATGACCCCCACGCAAAAACCTCCTGAATTCTAAATTGTAATTCTTGGAAACCATATACATGGTGATACATTTATATAGTAAATCAATTGTAATAATTTCAGAGTACTGTCATTATGGCAATGTGCAACTTGTGATAATAAGAAAGGATATTGAAATATTCATGTTCTCATACATACATACATGCATACTTTATCATTATAGACCGTTATGCCTTTCAGTGTACAGTTTGTAAGCTTCTGTGAATTTACTAAATGTGATTTCCATTAAGGCTGGTAGTTTTCCATTAAGGATGGTCATGTATATTTTGTGGGACAGTAAAATCACTGTTTCGACTTCCTATAAACCCCCAAACCAATCTGGGATTTAGAAATAATATTGACCCAAATACCTATCCAAGGACAGCTATAAAGTTTGGTAGAAATATATAGAGTAGTTTCCCATTATAAGTACTCAACAAATGGACGAAGAGACAAATCAACAAAATGGCTAAAAAAAGTCCTTCGAAGTTAGACTGAAAAACGGTTCGCCAATGATATCTCCCTTATTAATCCTCATATCGAAATGATGCATGTGAGAAAAGAAAATTTTAGAAATTGATTTCCATTAAGGCAGGCAGATTTCCATTAAGATTGGTTGTGTATTTTTTGTGGAAGTGCAAAATCAAGATTTCATTTCCACATAAACCCCCAGTCAATTCAGGGATTTAGAAACAATATTGGCCCTAAAACCTACCCAAGGACAGGTGGATTCTAACTATGAAGTTTAGTAGAAATATATCCAGTAGTTTTCAAGCTATGAGAGCTCAGACAAACAAACAGTCTAACAGACACCAAAGCTAAAAAATATGCAGATGGTCATTATTACACCTGAAACAGATAACTGAATGAAAATTTTGCCAAAATAGTCAAAGTACAGACACACGGTTGTCACGATTTTTTTATATACAAGATAAGGAATCTGCTCCATGTACAACACCTTTTGGGCTATGTCCACTGAACTTAGCCTGTAAAACTGTCCGTTAATGATATCTGCCATATTAATCATCCTATCAAAAAAGTGCATGTGAGGAAAAAGTTTTAGAAATGGATTTCCATTAAGGTTGGTTGATTCCCATCCAGGTTGGTCTGGTATCACTGTTTTGTTTTCCTATAAATCCCCAGTGCACTCCAGGTATTTGAAATACTGTGGACCTTAAAAGTTACCTTTGGACTGGGGGATGCTAAACATGAAGTTTGGTTAAAATATTTGCTGTAGTTTTGCGGTATATTTTGTGGGAGAGTAACCTCACTCTTTCGCTTTTCTATAAACCCCCAGTCCACTCCGGGTATTTGAAATGATGTGGACCTTAAAAGCTACCTTTGGACAGGGGGATGGTAAACATTAAGTTTGGTTTAAATATGTCCTGTAGTTTTGCAGTTACAAGAAATATGCTTTACATGGACCCGCTTTCCTCCCCTGCGAACCATGTGACCTTGCCGCGGTGGGGAGGCTTGCGTTTCCCTATGAAGCAGATAGCCGAGCCGCAGGTGCAACCATATCAGATGGATATCTGTTGGGAGACCAGACTAAGGAATGGTTCATCGAAAGGGGGGTAGCAGCCTTTTGGTAGTTGCAAGGGCAGCAGTCTAGATGATTGACTGATATGGCCTTGTAATAATACTCAACATGGCTTAGCTGTGTTGATACTGCTACACGGCTGAAAGCAAGGGGAAACTACAGCAGTCACTACCTCCCGAGGACATGCAGCTCTCTCTGTATGAATGATGTACTGATGGCTTCCTACCAGGTAAAATATTCCGGAGGTAAACTAGTCCCCCATTCGGATCTCCAGGTGGGGGCGATCATTAGGAAGATGGATACTGACATTCTGCAAGTCGGAGCGTGGAATGTTAGAAGTTTGAATCGTTGTGGTAGGTTAGAGAATCTGAAAAGGGAGATGGATAGACTACGTCAAGATAGACACCAAACCAATGCCCACCACAATAGTGCAGGTCTATATGCCTGATAGTTCAGCGGATGATGAGGAAATCAAAAGAATATATGAAGAGATAGAAGATTGAATACAATATGTAAAAGGTGATGAGAATCTAATTGTGGTGGGAGACTGGAATGCAGTGGTAGGCCAAGGAAGAGAAGGTAATACAGTAAAAGAATTTGGATTGGGACAAAGGAACGAAAGAGGAAATCGGCTGGTTGAATTCTGCACTGATCATAATTTAGTCCTTGCCAATACTTGGTTCAAACACCACAAACGACGGCTGTATACGTGGACGAGACCTGGAGACACTAGAAGGTAACATACAGACTTCATTATGATTAGGCAGAGATTCAGAAACCAGGTGTTGGATTGCAAAACTTTCCCAGGAGCAGACTGGACTCTGACCACAACTTGTTGGTCATGAAATGCCATCTGAAGTTGAAGAAAGGAAAGAATGCAAAAAGATGGGATCTAGACAAGTTGAAAGAAAAGAGTGTGAGGGATTGTTTCAAGGAACATGTTGCACAAGGGCTAAATGAAAAGGCTGAAGGAAACACAATAGAGGAAGAGTGGATAGTCATGAAAAATGAAGTCAGTAGGGCTGCTGAAGAAATGTTGGGAAGGAAGAAAAGATCAACTAAGAATCAGTGGATAACTCAGGAGATACTAGACCTGATTGATGAACGACGAAAATACAAGAATGCTAGAAATGAAGAGGGCAGAAAAGAATACAGGAGATTAAAGAATCAAGTGGATAGTAAGGGCAAGGTAGCTAAAGAAGAATGGCTGAAGGAGAAGTGCAAGGATGTCGAAGGTTGTATGGTCCTGGGAAAGGTAGATGCTGCATACAGGAAAATCAAGGAAACCTTTGCAGAAAAGAAATCTAGGTGTATGCATATTAAGTGCTCGGACGGAAAGCCACTTCTAAGGAAAGAAGACAAAGCAGAAAGATGGCAGGAGCATATCCAACAGTTGTATCAAGGTAAAGATGTAGATAATTTGGTTCTGGAACATGCTGATGAAATGGGAGACTCAATTTTGAGGTCAGAGTTTGACAGAGCTGTGAGTGACCTAAATAGGAACTAGACACCTGGAATTGATGACATTCCCTCTGAATTACTGACTGCCTTAGGAGAAACCAGCATGGCAAGGTTATTCCATTTAGTGTGTAAGATGTATGAGACAGGAGAAGTGCCATCCGATTTTCGGAAGAATGTTGTTATAACTGTCCCCAAGAAAGTAGGTGTTGACAAGTGTGAAAACTACCACACCATTAGTTTAGTATTTCACGCCTGCAAAATTTTTACACGTATTATTTACAGAAGAATGGAAATACAGGTTGAAACTGAGTTGGGAGAAGATCAGTTTGCTTCAGAAGAAATGTAGGAACACATGAAGCAATCCTGACTTTACATCTGATCTTAGAGGATCAAATCAAGAAGGACAAGCCCACGTACATGGCATTCGTAGATCTAGAAAAGGCATTTGATAAATGTTGATTGGACCAAGCTATTTAAGATTCTGAAGACGATTGAGATCAGATACCGAGAAGGAAGAATTATCTACAATCTGTATAAAAATCAAGACGAAATGCTGGTTAATAGAGCAAACGCCTGAAAAGCCGTACATCTAAAAATCAGTCTGCAGTGATAAGAATCGAGGGCTTTGAAAAAGAAGCAGCAATCCAGAAAGGAGTGAGGCAAGGCTGCAGTTTGTCCCCTCTCCTTTTCAATATTTACATAGAACAGGCAGTAAAGGAAATCAAAGAGGAATTTGGAAAGGAAATCACAGTCCAAGAAGAGGAAATCAAAACCTTGAGATTTGCCAATGATATTGTTATTTTATCTGAGACTGCAGAAGATATCGAGAAGCTGCTGAATGGTATGGACGAGGTCTTGGGTAAGGAGCACAAGATGAAAATAAATAAGTCCAAAACAAAAGTAATGGAGTGCAGTCGAACAAAGGCAGGTGATTATGGAAATATTAGATTAGGAAATGAAGTCTTAAAGGAAGTAGATGAATATTGTTACTTGGGTAGTAAAATAACTAATGATGGTAGAAGTAAGGACGACATAAAATGCAGACTAGCACAAGCAAGGAAGAGCTTTCTTAAGAAAAGAAATTTGGTCACTTCAAACATTGATATCGGAATTAGAATGATGTTTTTGAAGACTTTCGTGTGGAGCGTGGCATTGTATGGAAGTGAAACGTGGACGATAACTAGCTCAGAAAGAAAGAGAATATAAGCTTTTGAAATGTGGTGTTACAGAAGAATGTTGAAGGTGAGATGGATAGATTGAATCACGAATGAAAAGATACTGAATCGAATTGGTGAGAGGGGATCGATTTGGCTAAATTTGACGAAAAGAAGAGATAGAATGATAGGACACATCTTAAGACACCCAGGACTCGTTCAGTTGGTTTTTGAAGGAAGTGTAGGTGGTAAGAACGGTAGGGGTAGACCAAGGTATGAATGTGACAAGCAGATTAGAGCAGAAAAGGATGCAATAGTTATGTAGAAACGAAAAGGTTAGCACAGGAGAGGGTGGCATGGAGGGCTGCATCAAACCAGTCTATGGACTGATGACTCAAACAACAACAAGAACTCAGACAAACAGATACCAAAGCTAAAAAATATGCAGATGGTCATTATTACACCTGAAATGGATAAGTGAATGAAAATTTTGCTAAAATAGTCGATGTACAGCACATGGTCGTTACGATTTTATTTATATAGATAAGGAATCCGCTCTATGTCCATTGAACTCAGCCTGTAAAACTGTCCATTAATGATATCTGCCTTATTAATCATCCTATCGTAAAAGTGCACATGAGAAAAAAGTTTTAGAAATGGATTTCCATCAGATGCAGGAGAGTAACATCACTGTTTCTGTTTTCTATAAACTTCCAGTCCACTCCAGGTATTTGAAATGCTGTGGACCTAAAAACCTACCTTTTGTCAGGGGGATGGTAAACATGAATTTTAGTTTAAATATTTCCAGTAGTTTTGCAGTTATAAGAAATATGCTTTACACGGACCCGCTTTTTGGCTAAGTCCGCTCAAAGTTAGACTAAAGAAGAGCCCTTTAATGATATCACCTTTATTAATCCTCGTATCAAAATGATGCACATGGGAAAATAGTTTTCAAAATTGATTTCCATTAAGTTTTGTTGTGTATATTTTGTGGGAGTGAAAAACGACAATTTTGGTTGCATAAAAACTCCAGTCTGTTCAGGGATTTATAAACAATATTGGCCCTAAAAGCTACCCAAGGACAGGTGGATTCAATATATGAAGTTTGGTAGAAATATATCTAGTAGTTTTCAAGTTACCAGAACTTAGACAGACAGACACCAAAGTTAAATAATATGCAGATGGTCATTATTACACCTGAAACGGATAACTGAATTAAAATTTTGCCAAAAGAGTCGATGTACAGACACACGGTCGTTACGATTTTATTTATATGGATAAGGAATCCGCTCTATGTCCATTGAACTTAGCCTGTAAAACTGTCCGTAAATGATATCTGCCTTATTAATCTTCCTATTGAAAAGTGCACATGAGGAAAAAGTTTTAGAAGTGGATTTCCATCAAGGTTGGTTGATACCCATCCAGGTTGGTCTGTTATATTTTGTGGGAGAGTACCATCACTGTTTCGGTTTTCCATAAACCCCCAGTCCACTCCGAGTGTTTGAAATACTGTGGACCTTAAATGCTACCTTTGGACAGGGGAATGGTAAACATGAAGATTGGTTAAAATATTTCCTGTAGTTTTGCAGTAGTAGGTAGATTCTGCGGATTCTGGACCACTATCAAAAATTTTCAATATTTCATAATTTTGTATATTTTTTCTGAGAATTTGATAGTTTTTTCTCCCCAAATCACCCATTTTAAGGCAAAATATCAAAATTTTTCAATATTTCATAATCTATATACCGGTATATAAAATAACTGGTCCTGACTGACTGACTGACTGACTCATCATCGCCGAGGCAAAACTACTGGACATAAAGAAATGAAATTTTGAGGATACATTCATATTAACATGTAGGTGCTCGCTAAGGGAGGATTTTTGGATATTCTGTCACTAAGGGGGTGAAAAGGGGGGGCAGGGGGGTAAATTTTTAAAATGAGGTTATGTATATCTCAAAAACTTAGAAGATTACAGACGTAAAAATTGGTATTTGGAATCCTTCTTTAAAAATAAAGAAACATATTTTTTGTTTTTGGAAAATCCCATTAAGAGGGGTGGAAAAGGGATTGAACACCTTTTATGAGGAGACTTATATCTCAAAAACTGAAGACGTTACAGACATAAAAATTGAAATTTGGAATCTCGTTTGAAAATAAAGAAACACATATTTTTGTGGTTTTGCATAATCCGATGAATAGAGGGTGAACAGGAGTGACAAAGGGTGAATTTTTAAAAAGACTATATCTGCAAATTATCTTAGACATGTAACATATTACAAATTTGAAAACTGGTATACGGAATTTCCTGTAAATGTAAAGAAACAAATATATATATATACATACCAAAAAATTTAAAGATATTACAAACGTGAAAACTGGTATTTGGAATCTCCTTTAAAAATAAAGAAACACGCATTTGGTGGGGGAATCAACTTGGTATGGCGGGGGGGAGGGGGTGTGAAAACGGAGATGAATTCATTTTACGAGGATACATATATCTTAAAAACTGAAGATGTTACATCCGTGATAATTGGTATTTGGAAGCTCTTTTAAAGAAACGGGTACTGTGTGTTTTTGGAAAATTCACTTGAGTGAAGAGTGGGAAAGGAAGTAAAAAAATTGAATTCTTTTTCTGGAGAAACTTATAACTCAAAACTGGAGGTTACAGTCATGGAAATTGGTATTTGGAATCTCCTTTAAAAATTTATAAACACAAATTTTTTGGGTGAGTAGGGGGAAACCAACTTAACGGGCGGGGGTGGAGTGAAAAGTGAGTTGAATTCTTTTCATTAGAATACTTATCTCTCAAAAACTGAAGATGTTACAGACATGATCATTTGTATTTGAAATTTTCTTTCAAAGTAAAGAAACACGTAATCTTTTGTCTTTGGAAAATCCACTTAAGAGGGGTGAATTTATTGAAAAATTAGTTGAATACTTTGTATGAGGATACTTCATCATCATCATCAGCCAATTCTATCATTACATGATGTGGCCTCTTTAAGTCGTGAACTCTGGTAGGTCTTTAACAGAACTCTCCAGGTAGAACGGTCTCGAGCAGTTCTCTGCCTGGATACTTATATCTTAAAAACTAAAGGTGTTACGGACATGAAAATGGGTATTTGGAATCTCCTTTAAAAATAATGAAACACGCATTGGGCGGGGGTCGGAAAATTCACTTAAGGGGGAGTGTGAAAGGAAGTGAAAAAAATTAATTTTTTTAATGGAGAAACTTATATCTCAAAAACTTAAGGTTACAGACCTGAAAATTTGTGTTTGGAATCACCTTAAAAATAAATAAGCACGCTTTTTTGGAGGGGGAGGGGGGAATCAACTTAACGGGCTGGGGTGAAAAAGGAGTTTAATTCTTTTTATGAGGATACTTATATCTCAATAACTGAAGATGTAGAGGCATGAACATTTGTATTTGGATCTTCTTTCAAAGTAAAGAAACACATGTTCTTTTATCTTTGGAAAATCCACTTAAGGGAGTTGAATGAATTGAAAAATTAGTTGAATTATTTGTGTCAGGATACTTATATCTCAAAAACTAAAGATGTTAAAGACGTGAAAATTGGTATTTGGAATATGCTTTAAAAATAAAGAAACACACACTTTTGGAGAGGGGGAATCAACTTAACGGGTAGGAAGGGGGGTGAAAATGAGTTAAATTACTTTTATGTGTATACTTATATCTCAAAAACTGAAGATATTACAGACGTGAAAATTAGTATTTGGAATCGTCTTTAAAAATAAAGAAACAAGCATTTGTTTTTCTCAGAAAATTGACGTAAGGGGCATGGGGTCGAAAATAAGTAAATAAGGAGTTGAAATAATTTTATGAGGATACTTTATTTTAAAAACTGAAGCTGTTACAGACGTGAAAGTTGGTATGTTGAATTTCCTTTAAAAATAATGAAACACGTATTTTTTGTTTTCGAAAAGTCCACTTAAGGTGGGAGAGGGGTGGAAAGAAGTGAAGAAGAAGAAGTTTAATTATTTTTATAAACATACATTTATCTTAAAAACTGAAGGTGTTACAGACGTACAGACATGAAAACTGGTATTAAAAAAATGAAACATGTATTTTTTTGTTTTAGGAAAATCCAGTTAAGGGGCTGAAAAGAATTGGAAAAGCGGGTGAATTCTTAAAATGAGTACCGGTATATCTACATCATATGTCAAAAATTTAACATGTTGGTGACAAGAAACTTCGTATTTGGAAAGTCCTTTAAAAATACAGGAACATGTACCTTTTTGTTTTTGAAGAAGGTGCTTAACGGGGGGGGGGGGGGGGGGGCGTGAAATGAAGTAAAAAATAGTTGAATTACTTTTTATGAGGATACTTATATCTTAAATATTGAATGTTACAGACGTGAAGATTGATATTTGAAATCACCCTTAAAAATAAAGAAACATGTATTTTCGTTTTCGGAAAATACATTTAGATGGGGGTGGTGTAAGGACTGATCAAGTATTGAATTTTTTTATGGGGATACTTATGTATATCTCAAAACTGAAGATGTTACAGATGTGGGAATAGGTATTTGGAATCTCCTCTAAAAATAAAGAACTACGTATTTATTTTTTCGACTTGAGAGAAGACTTTTTTCACAAGTACAGTTCTATGTTGCATGGACTTCTTAGCCCCAAACGGTAATACCACAAACATGGTCTACAAATAATTTCTGGGGTAATGAAACTAATTTTTGGGTGAGTTAATTGCCAGTTTTGCATATTTTTGCTCAGAATTTTGTATCTTTTCCCCTAAAATTACCCATTTTTAGTAAAAATTATCAAAAGTTAATATTTCTGTAAAACAAAAAATAAAAAAAATCATCATATAGGTAAAATTTGCACCTTGCTTTGCTTTCAGCTGCCTCTATTTTTGCAGGTTTCTTTAAAAGTTCTTACAAATACAAGTTATAAAAATTTCTAAAAACATTCTAACTACTTTTTTCTCTGCAATAAATGGAAGTTGAAAACAGAAATTTTAATATTTGTACATTGGTACTTCTAGGAGCTATATCTTTAGGTAATATCTTTCTTAAATAGTTAAAAGATCTTAAACGAGCTGTTTTTTATTAAAATATTAGCAATAAAAATAGTGTTTTGGATACATGTGTATGGTTACTCTTTGGTTCTTTATAATTTTTAACGTGTTTTAATACCACTGTTTTATTAAATTTGGTTGCATATTAGTTAATAAATATTTTTATTAATAAATGTATAGATTAATATTACCTCTTTTATTTGTGAATTTTCATTCGTATAATTATAAATTGTTGCTTCCCATCTTGTAATACTGTTTTCTTTAGCTAATTTAGAAGAAAATATTTCTTTTAATCTTTTATCTGGACAATTTAAAAATCTTTAATATGGTTTCCAACCGAATTATTATTATTATTATTAACTATTACATTACAACTTTATATTCTCCTTGCATTAGAAAATTAAAATTATTTATTAAATATTTGCTCATTTCTTCTTTATTAAAAATACCTGCTGAAATCTTATGTTATATCTAAATCCAGTGGATAATAATGTTCTTTTTTAAGTTCTTCTAATATATTTGGTAATTCTGTTAAAAGTGTATTTATTTTTACATCTGCTAATTCTATTTTATATGAACTAGCTGTAGTACCCGACATTGCCCAGTTGGTTTTTGAATGTTTACTTTTAAGATTAGTATTACCAGTTAGTTATGTGTGAAGTGAATTTTCAGAGAATTCCTTTTGGGGATATTGATTTTTACCATCTATTATGTAGAATCAGAGTTATTTAGATGTGTTTGATTTCAGTTTTTAGATTTTTTAAATTTCGAGTAAAATTTTATCCTTGTGAAAGCTTGAATTCACTGGGAGTATCCTTTCAAAAAAAGAATAGTGATAACTACAGTTATTTATCTGTTGTGCTGTAGATATGATCTACACAATTTCAACTGTCTTTGAGATGGTCACCAATCAGCCTTGCGACCCCAAAAGCAGTGGATTCAACTCTAATCTCAGTCATTTTAGATGAATTAAACCCCTTTCAGCCTCCCTTCTCAATGGAGGCTGAACGTGGACTTAAACGGTATTCAGAGCATCACAATAAGTCTCACGACACATGAACAATGGATTCAACATTAATATCGGTTATTTTCTGTTATTTTAAAATGCCATCCCCTCCCATTCCCCACCCCCAGCGGGGGTTGGTATGTTTCATCTCCATACTATTGTTTTTCCAGATGGTAGGTCATATGTGTACCAAGTTTCGTTGAGAGCTATTCTGGAACATAACCAAATGCACCCATATGTATGACTTAACCATTCAGAGTTTCACAGTTCAACTCAGCAACCTCGTAAACGATGGTATTCGACATTAATATCAGTCATTTTCATTTATTTTTATGTTTCACTACCTCCGCTAGGAGTGCTAGGGGTGTTTGGCCCAACAGTATTTGTTTCAGATAGTAAGTCATATGTGTACCAATTTTGTATGAGGGCTGTGTTGGAGGAAACACTCATACATCCATAATTTCTGTCATTCTGGACAATTTTTCTTCCACCCCTTCTCATCTCCATGCTAATGGGGGCTGAAGAATTACTTCAACGACGTCCGGAATGACACTATTCTTCTCAGCAACCACGAAAACTATGGATTTTACACTATTTTCGATTATTTTTACATCTCAGCCTCTCCCACCTCAGCCCTAGGGGTGCTAGGGTTACCATACCTCCCCGCAGTTTGTCTCCAGATAGTAAGTCATACATAAGATTCGGATGTTAAGGAAAAGTCATATTTTTTTACTGAGCTCATTTTACCCAAAATCTGAAAAATAAGTTTGAATGACGGGTCCCTGACCACGTTTAAAGCAATTTGATGTTGCCTATAAATGCATATTTTGGCTATTCGTATTGTTTTGGTCATATTTTGCTCATTTTAATGATATAAGGTCATACTTGGTTATAATTTCAGCATTTTTGTTTAAATTGAGGCATCGTTAACAGGGTACGTGTTATCTGCGTCGAGTTTCAAAGAAGGATTTCCGAATAGTGTAGTAGATATATTTTTCTTTGACAGTAGAAAAATTGCACAGGAACTGTTTTCCAATGATTTGTCGGGACAATTAGTATATAATTCTTCTAATTATAGAGCTCTATCGAAAACTATCTGTCATCTAGAAACTGCTGGTTTAGAATTATGTGAGAGTTTGTGAATAGTAAAAGACATGGTATCCAAAGTAGGACAAGCAAGAGGTACAGTGTCAGTTGTGGTGAAGAACAAACTTAGTAAGGTGCTGAGTGCAGATGAAGGATATGCGACATTGTGCAGAATTGGTGCCATTTTAGAGGGTAATGGATATGGTTTAGGCAAAAACGACCCGCAGCTAAGCAGCAGTGAACTGACTATGTTTAAATACACTCCTGTGACATCATGTGACATAGAAAGGAGCTTCTCCCAGTACAAAAAAAATACTGAGCGATCTTCAAAGGAGATTTCTTTTCGACGGCCTGGGGATGAACATGGTCGTGATGTGCAATTCTGGCAAAGAAGAAGATTAAGAGGTATGTGCGATTATGATTTCAATAAACTTCCTGTTAGGCAGTATCTTCTAACTTACGCTGACTGATGTCATAAAGCATGCTAATACTTCAGGTGGATTCTAAATATGAAGTTTCGCGGCTGTGAGCTTGCATCCGGGAGATAGTAGGTTCGAATCCCACTATCGGCAGCCCTGAAAATGGTTTTCCGTGGTTTCCCATTTTCACACCAGGCAAATGCTGGGGCTGTACCTTAATTAAGGCCACGGCCGCTTCCTTCCAACTCCTAGGCCTTTCCTATCCCATCGTCGCCATAAGACCTATCTGTGTCGGTGCGACGTAAAGCCCATAGCAAAAAAAAAATTTAAAAAAATATGAAGTTTAGTAGAAATGTATCCAGTAGTTTTCAAGTTATAAGAACTCTGACAGACAAACAGACAAACAAACAGGCACCAGAGCTAAAAATTATGCAGATGGTCGTTATTACACCTGAAACAGGAAACTGAATGAAAATTTCACCAAAATAGTCAATGTGCAGACACATGGTCATTACGATTTTATATAGATTAATATATATCAGTACCTGTATATAGGAAAAACAGCTACCATCTTTCTCTTCTGGGTTTCATTGTGTATGCAGTCTTATAAGCAAATGAAACCCCCGTTTCCAGCGAGTTGAATGTTTCTTGTCAGTGTCACCTAACAAAATTAAATTAACATTGCCATAGTATCAGTTCCAGTGGAATTCCACTTTTGTTGCTAGATAGCACCACAGTCAAAATTGGTAGACAGGCGGCCCAGATGGCACCACTTTAGAAGGTTGATACCACAGTATTATTACATTATTATTATTATTATTATTATTATTATTATTATTATTATTATTATTATTCCTTTTTGGCAGGATGTAGTGTTTACAGTTCACTATGTCTTCTGGTATGGGCTAGAGTAAATTTGTTACTTTCATTGACCTGTCTCAGTCTCATCCTTGGCTTTGACAATATGAAAGTGACCGAGGTATGAGCGATGCCAGTAATACAGTTCCTTATGCAGCCAGTCCCTGTTATGAATGGTGTGAAAATATTGCTCATAGGGTCGGTTGGTGCATGCATTTCAATGGGCTTGGCGGACTGATATGCAATAGCAACTTCTGGCTCAGTGAGGAAAGCAACGGGGAAACTACCTCACTCCTCACTTCCCTAGTATGCCTCTTCAGTGACACCTAGGCTATCTATGGCACTGTTGGTGGAGCTGTAGAGGATCAAACCGGCCTTCGGGTTGAATACCCAACATACATACATTATTATTATTATTATTATTATTATTATTATTATTATTATTATTATTATCATCACAGTTCAATTCACATGCTGCTGAATCTGTAATAGACCTCCTTCTTCAGCCTTCATTTCTGATGGAAAAGATGTTTTTGTCTCATTATGGTGGCTTGATTTTTAGATTCCAGACTGGACCCATCTTCAGAATCAGTCAATATCAATAATCTGCATTTAGGGCTACTGCTCAGGTGGCAGATTTCCTATTCTTACACTGAGCCCACAAATCCACAAAAGACTTTCAAACACAGCAAGTTTGGTTACTCAGGAGATTGTCTCTACGTTACTGTCAAAGAAGCTGCTGTACAAATCCTTGTTAATACATGTGAGATTTTCAAAATAGAAAGGCACATCCCCATGCTAATGTTAAATAATTTTCTTAGATACTTCATTTATTTTTGGGAAATACTGAGCTGTCAGAAATTTTGTTCCACAGGGGTTCTTTTACATGTTTGTAAATCTACTGAAAGAAGGCTGGCATATCTGAACACCTTGAAATACAACCGGTCTGAGCTAGGATCAAACCATCAACTTGGGCTCTACCATTGGATCCACTCACTCCAGCATGCTCATGTTAAGACTCCATTGAGTCTTTGGGTCCTATATCTCAAAATCATAAGATTTAAAGTTAGCTACTTGCATTTTCTAGGGACTGTGTAGTCGAAGATGTAAAGACATGCTCAGTTCACTCGGAAGGACATGGGTTTGATTCTCTGTTAGGAAGTCAAAATATTTAAGAAACAAGATTTCCACTTCTGGAGCAGCACATGTCCCCGATGTTCACCCACCCTACACCAAAAATGAGTACCAGTTAATTCCTAGCAGCAAAGGGGGCTGGGCATTGAGTTAACCACTCTGTCCCACTTGTGCAGAGGTTACATGAAGTGTAAGCCTTTACCTTTCACTTCTCCAGGGGCCTTCATGGCCTATATGGAGGTGATTTTTCTTTACTTTTTGATTTGCTAGTTGTATTTTCTCTCTCAACATCTCTAAGCTCTGGCTGTGATAGCCATTATTCATGAGCTTGAAATTACATTTGATTTGATTCCCACCGTTGGTTGTCCTGAATAGTTTTCCATTGTCCCCCATTTTAACTGCTGGCAAATGCTAGGATGATAACTTTTCATAAGCCATTACCACTTCCTTTCTGATACCCTGTCTGACTTATGTTGTAGTCAGCAAGGCCAACTGATCATTTTCTCCTGTTGCATTCCAGATTGGGCTCGGATCCAATAATGCTGCCCCTTAACTTGTTCCTTGTATGCTATTGAAACATCGGGAGTATGTTAAAGTATCTGTAAGTAAAATTAGAGTGATGGAGTGTGGAACCATTGCCAAAACTTGTGGTTGTTGATTTGTATCTGAACATCGAGAAATCAGATTCACAATTAAGTATTTATTGTGAATCTATTGAAGTGCGATACAGACCATGAAACTGATTTTATGTAATCGAGAAATCACTCGTTGTTCTATTTTTTAAATGTGGAGACAGGCTAATAACAAGAAACTGATTTGGTTTATTCACTCACTGGCTGTTTAACTCATCTGGTTAGTCACTTGTCTCTGTACTCACTGGGTGTTAGAAATCCTTTTCAGAGCAAATTCTGGAATTCCAATCTTACTTGAAATTGATAGTATTTGAAAGAATGTTAAATGTGGAATATTTTTATATTATTATCGCTCACTCATTTCTTCCTTCTCAGGGGCTGACAACTTACGTAATGTGACTCTTGCCATTGTAAGTTTGGTGGGGGGCGTACATAGCTGAGTCTAGCATTATTCCCACCTGCTTGTGCCTGACTCCTCTCTTTCATCTTTCATATCTAACCTCCTTTGGTCAATTCTTGTCCTCTTCTGATCCACATGGTATTAAGTTGGTGAAAACTAGGGAGTCTATCATTTTCCTGCCCTATGCCCCTCACCTTTCTTAAGCTTTATACCCTCATTCTTTGAAGGCTCAGACTTTCCTCTTTCTCTGTTAAATGATCCCATTCACATGTGATTATTTCCCTTTAAAACACCATGAGTAATATGATAATTTCTTTACATTTTAAATGATGAATTTTGGACCTATAAGAGTTTGCATTAAGTTATAAATTATTTCCTTTAACTAAACTCCTTTAGTGTTATTTTTCATCACTGGTGATTCTAGAGGAGGAAAATTCATGTTTGAATACCAAGCACCCCAGTTAGAATTAACTCCCCTTACACCAAAATCATATTCCACAATTGCTCAGCACATCATCAGATATTTCTGAATTACCTACTATCTTCTTTGCTTTAAGAAAAAATTGGAAAATTCTTTCCTTCTTGTCTGATTATTGATTTGACATCTCACTTAATAATAATAATAATAATAATAATAATTATTATTATTATTATTATTATTATTATTATTATTATTATTATTATTATTATTATTATTATTATTATTATTATTATTTTATCCAATAGAGGCAAGGTGTCCATGACTGGAACCCTAATGAACAGAGACACAACATTGAAAGTGGAAAGAGATGCAGATTGTCCACTACGTATTTCAGTTTTCATGGTGCAATATATGAACAAATGGATGGTGTTTCCATGGGATCGCCATTGGCACTAGTCGTTGCTAATTTCTATATGCAAGATTTTGAAGAGCACCGTCTTCAGTCTCGCATACCCAAGCCTTCCATCTGGTTGAGATATGTCCGTGACACATTTATCTGGCCCTGTGGTGAACACGAATTATCCATATTTTTGGATCACTTGAACAGCATACATCCAAACATTAAATTTGCTATGTAGACTGAACGTGGAGGATGTTTGCCATTCTTGGAGTTTTAGTTTCTAGGAAATCAGATGGAATTTTAGGTCATTCAGTGTACCGTAAACCCACCCATACTAATAGACATCTCCATGGGTCCTCTCATCACCATTCTTGCCAAAAGCGTGCTGTGCTTTAACACCCTTATCAGATGAGCAAGGGAGGTTTGTGATGAGTTCCTAACCAGAACATTCCTGAGCAATGGCTATGGCTACCCAAGGGAACAGATTGACGAAGTGCTACCCCAATCCAAAAGACAGATTGTCATGTGATTCTCATCCTTTGAGTCTTGCCATGCATACAGTTTGTCACGGATAGGATTGGCAATATTCTCAGCACGCACAATATCAAGACCATCTTTAATTCTAAAATCATCATAAGCATTTATTTGAGATCTGTTAAAGATCCTATTGGTTTGAATTGTGCTGGAAAATATATGATTCCTTGCTCCTGTGGATTGGTTTGTGTTGACCAAACATGTAGGAAGGTAGCAGCAAGGGTTAAGGAACATTGCAGGCACTTACGTTTTTCCAGCTAGAGAAGTCTTCTGTGGCAGATTATACCATACATAATGACCATCAAATAATGTTTGATGCAACTTCTGTCATTTATAAAGAGAAGCATACCTAGAATCATTCATGAGGCGTTAAAAATTGCTAAACTCCTGAACAATTTTAACAGAGGGGATGTCTATATACTGAGCAGATCATGGTTACCCTCCAGAGTTAACTCTTCAACATCATTCTCCTTGACCCTGGAAGCCCTGGAATGAACTACATAACTAACAGGTCTTCTCTATCTTGCGTCTAGTTACTATGGAGTGACAGTTGCAATAAAAATCTTTGTTATTGCTCTGAAGATGATCCTGGTTGCAGGTTCGAAACATGTCAGCTTATAAGATGTACAATATTATAGGGCAGGATCCACCTTTCAATACTCCGTAATAAGATGGTAAAAAGTAGTTACAACCTGTTTAATGGGACCGGTTTCAACACATTTTAAGTGTCATCATCAGCCAATTAGCGATTATTGTGTTTTGAACATTTACTGAATTGCTACGTTATGATACAATGTTAATTTTTTGCCTGTATTCAATGTGCTAGTTATTTTAAGATCTTCGCTAATTGGCTGATGATGACACTTAAAATGTGTTGAAACCGGTCCCATTAAACAGGTTGTAACTACTTTTTACCATCTTATTACGGAGTATTGAAAGGTGGATCCTGCCCTATAATATTGTACATCTTATTTCTCTATTCAATACGGAACAATAATGAAGTTTTTAACTTTAAATGTCAGCTTATAGTAAGTGTACCGGCAATTTACCCAGTAGCTGATTCAAAAGGAGCAGAGGGCCTTAGGAGATGGAGTGGAAGGCACAATAAGTTAATAATGCCCAAAATTTCTTTTGGTGAAAGGGACTACCTGCTTTACTTTGTAACAATATACCTTAAAAAGAATAACAAGGATACAACAAGCATTTGCATAGTAATACAATCTGACAAGTTCTCTTACATAACTAACCGATTAACGTAGTAATACATAATAGAGGGGTCCAGCCCTCATAAAATAAGCCTTCATAATTTCACAATATTTCACTCGGAAGGCTTTCCTAAACTGCTCAATAACAAGTTACAACTGGGTAATTCTAGAAAAATCTGGCATGAACCATCTAGTTAAAAACACTTCATATAACAAGAAAGTAAGAACAAGCCCAGGGCTAAACACAGCAAGAGTAATAAGAAAAAGCTAAGGCTTTCCAAGATGCACTAGCACCTTTAATACTTCGACAGAGTAAACATATGGAAGCGTATAATCTTCTACCAAAGTTAATTACAAGCCTTCGAAAGTTAATATGTAAGTACAATATAAGATCAGTTTAACCATATTTACATTCATTTGTCCTCCAATTCAATAAGGATGAAGGTACCTAAAGGAAATATAAGTCCAAGCAGACCTGGGCCTCAGCCCTAACAGGGGCTTCACTCATACAAAGTATATTTACACTTAGTGAATAAAATCTTTTCAACTACCTCAAGCCCTTCCCAACATCAACATTGCACAGAGGAAATGTAAAGGTCTCGCTTTCTTACCTCCACACCCGAGATTGCCCAGTTCGAGCCACTGCAGGACCAGCCCACAATGTGCAGTGTTCAGCTCGTGACCAAGAAAAGACACCGAGCACAATAAACTGTCAAACTGCCCGAGAGCGGACCGGGTCACGTGTTAACGCAACTCCTCTTTCATTGGACAGCCACGAGGGACTTGGCAGTAGGGCATGGGGGCAAGAGAGGGAGGACAAAGCGAACACTCCAGAGTGAGAAGACATTCCCAATTACTCTGGAGCCATGCAGGACACAGGGAAAAATAATAACTTTATTATGGAAAGGGAAAATTAGAAGCAGATGAAACATACATTCAAGCACATACAGATTAAGATAGACAGTTGACAAACCTTGCAAGCATAATACAAGAACGGCCAGGCCACATAAACAAGAAAGGGGGAGGAGAAAGTTTTCCACCGGCACAGACCTCCCCGCCTTAAAAGACGAAGTTGGGTTAGAAGTCTCGATAAAAGCTTCAATGTTTAACACAGGTTCAGTCATTCTTGAAAGCTCATAAGCAACAATTTTATATAAGCACATGAAACTGCACAGATTCCACTGCGAGCAATGTTCTCGCTAAGGAAGGATTCCTTTGCATAATGTAAGTTCATTCAATGATAGCTCGAAAGTCTGGCAGCGAAACAGGAGAATAAAAAATTCGGCTCAGCAGGCCGAAAAGTTTGAGGTAGGTAATCCCCACATGGTCCTCAGAACCACCCATCTTGCAGGAAGAGTGGTTGTGAAGAAGGCGAGGTATCCACGATGAAATAACCAAAAACAACTCCGCAGGAATAAGGCTCCAGATGCATTGTAATTGTCCATAACAGATGTAGAAGCACCAACAAGCTCCGCCGAAGGGCTCTCCCAGAGAGCTCGGGAACAATGAATCCTCCAAACAGCTGGAACAATAAACGAAGAGCCGACAATATCTTTAAATTTAAAGTTAAAAACTTCATGATCGTTCCGTATTGAATAGAGAAATAAGATGATGTACAATATTAGAAGGATCAACCTTTTCAATACTCCGTTGTAAGTTGACACTTGTAATGTGTCGAAACCGGTCCCAATAAACAAGTTGTGACTTCTTTTTAGTTCAACTTACAACGGAGTATTGAAAAGGTTGATCCTTCTAATATTGTACATCTTCTTATTAATATCTTTAAAATTTTTGAAGATTCTAGGATGGACCGGGGGAAAATCAGGTCGCCATGCCAGAGAAAATATCCATGCACGGGTGTGGAGGAAAGGAGGAAAGAAGGTGAAGAAAAGGGGGAGGGAGACACAAGGCGACATCTTATGGGCCTCGTGAATAGCTGAGTTGAAAGCGAAGGCTAACCAGGGGATGGACGCATCCCACCTCAGAACATCCTCGTGTTGAAAAGCTGTGAGGGCAGAACGTAAATTACGGTTCACCCTTTCCACGTACGACGGCTGGGGATAATACGCTGAGGTGTTTACATGGGAGATGGAGAGGCTAAAGCAAAACTTCCTAAACAAATTAGAGGTAAAAGCTCTGGCATTATCAGAAACTAAAAACTGACAGGGGCTGAAGGTAGAAAAAATCATCTTCAAACACCTCACTCTGCTGTCCACGGTAGCAACCTTAGTATGAAACAGTCACGTGAAACAAGTAAACCCGTCGACACAAACCAAAACAAACTTATTCCCGTCCCCTTTGGATTTGGGGAGAGGCTCGACGTAATCGATAAAAATACGCTCCTTCGGGCGAGTCACTTGGGTAGACGACAAAAACCCAACCTTAGTATTAGCTGTGGGCTTACTAATCCTACAGATTTTACAGGCCTTAACCAGTTCACGAACCTCCCCATCCAGCCCCTTCCAAATAAAGTTCTCTCTAATTTTCTCTCTGGTTTTAAAGACTCCCTGATGACCTGCGAGAGGAGTTTCATGATAGTATTTAAATATCATGGGTACCAGGACGGCGGGCACCACCACCTTCATCTTCTGGTCATGATGAGAAGGACAACACAAGACCCCGTTTCTCAAGATATAAGGAGCAACAGAATTTCCCTTCCTTAATTCTTGGATCACAGGTCGTGATACAGGATCTTCATTTTGAACCTTCGCAATGTCGTGATACAACAATGGAGTGTCGGAAAATATTGCCCCAGAAATAGACAACGGGTTACGGGAGGTGGGATTCAAAGAATCGTCCTCTTGAACATCATTAGGAGAAAACATTTGACTAAGAGAGTCAGCTAGTACATTTTGTTCCCAGAATGACAGGACACGACAAATCTTTAGCTACATAGAACGGGAATTTCCAAGAAAAATTTGAAATGCAAATTTTACTTCTAACCAAGCCCTTGATTTCGACCTTCGAAGAGTTGGCCAACACACACAAGAAAAGGAAATGGGTTCCAAATCCAAAAATTAACAGATCGCTTTATGGGGAGCATACCACCTTTCACTAACGAGGGAAATCACACTGCCAGAATCCAACAGAACAGACACAGGTTCGTTCCCCAGTTTGATTTGAATATAAGGAGCACTACCTTTAACATCGGCGGTGATCTTTAAGCACTCCGCTGGACATGTTACCGAAGGGCGATTTATCGGGGCCCCTTGAGCACGATGATCAACAGGGGGTCCGTCAGTGGAGAGATCCACGACTGCCCCCTTTCTTAGTCAAGTGGAACATGAGGTTCCAGGACAATGCCTCGCCCGCGAGTCGACATCTAAAGCATACAACATCACCAGTCCTAAAGGGGACACTCGTGTTAGTGTCCACACGAGGTGACCGCACATCCGAAGGCCGAGAAGGGCAACGGTTTCGCAAGTGCTCTAGGGAGACACAGACATAGCATTTCCTTTTAGTGGCCGGTTTCCGAGACACAGAAGCCCTCGTAGCATTAAACGAAAATGAATCGCTCCCCACACGTAGAGAGTCTGCATGCCGAACTCCTTCCGCGGAGACCACCATCGCCTCCAATTCGGAAAAATTGCGGGGATGAGCCGCAAAGCATAAGCAGGAACTATATGAGGGAGATATACCCGCGACAATGGTTGAAACAATCTGTTCTTCCGAGAAATGCAGAGCGAAAACCCAAGCGTAAAATTTGATATCTGAAATAAAATCCGATAACGATTCATCAATATGCTGCACCCTAATATAATATTTTTGAATGAAAGAATTTAGAGCCCGAGCAGGAATGAAGTGAATTAGGAGATAAGCGTGAAATTGTTGGAGACACATTTGCTCGGCAATAGCATTAACTATTCTTTCAGATAGAGCACCGACCACCAACTGGTAAATTATCTGTAAAATTTGAGTATGCGATATGCCAAGAACTAGCGCATGGTCCTGAAATTGCATGAGGAAGCAGAGAAAGGAAAACACATCACCTGCCAAATTAACAGAGTAATAGGGCGCGCCTTTTAACATTAAAGTTAAGGGATGGGGAATGTTAGAAAATGCTGAAATGTTCGACGATAAGGTTGACAGCAAGTGTTGCTGCTCTACAAACTCCGTACTCTCTGTAGGTTTACCCACCTCGTCTCCACCTAAGGCAGAAACCGGAGAGGCAGATTTGGTTTTAACAACCAACTTAGTTAGCCACAAATCAACCTTCTCTAAAAGATCAACAGCTTTATATTCCAAGTCCTTAACTTGGCTCCTTATTTCCTCCTTTAAATCTAATGAAAGCAGGTCTCCAATATGATGGACGTAATGAGTCAAATATCCTTGGACTTTCCTTAACTGGTGGCTTGATGCCACATCACTCTCTAAGAAATCCATAACCGAAAGAATATTAGTTAAATGTGCATCGATCAGGGACACGGCACTGCCATCCTTGCCGTCAGTATAGTGATATCCTTGTCTAAGTTAGATCTTAATAATGCTTCATCATTTTTAACTGTATCTCTGGATTCTAGGTTATGTATCGCTAGTTCGTGTAGAAGCTCCTCCTGTCGGCGAGACCCCGGGTAGGCGACATCTCGCGTTGCCGTTTAAATGAAAAAAGTAATTCAGAGAACCCCACGACGGAAAAACGTTCAGATTACCCCCTCTCAAAAGGTCACCTACACTCGTTGGTACTAGGCCAGCTACATTCAACCACGCTCTGCTACCAGTTCTGTACCAGCAATTTACCCGGTAGCTGTTTCGAAAGAAGCAGAGGGCCTTAGGAGCTGGAGTGGAAGGCACAATAAGTTAATAATGCCATTTCTTTTGGTGAAAGGGACTACTTGCTTTACTTCGTAACAGTATGCCTTAAAAAGAATAAAAAGGATACAACAAGCACTTGCATAGTAATACAATCTGACAAGTTCTCTTACATAACCAACCGATTAACGTAGTAATACATAACAGATGGGTCCAGCCCTCATAAAATAAGCCTTCATAATTTCACAATATTTCACTCGGAAGGCTTTCCTAAACTGCTCAATAACAAGTTACAACCCGGTAATTCTAGAAAAATCTGGCATTAACCATCCAGTTAAAAACACTTCATATAACAAGAAAGTAAGAACAAGCTCAGGGCTAAACACAGCAAGAGTAATAAGAATTTTTTTTTTTTTTTTGCTAGTTGCTTTACGTCGCACCGACACAGATAGGTCTTATGGCGACGATGGGACGGGAAAGGGCTAGGAGTGGGAAGGAATCGGCCGTGGCCTTAATTAAAGTACAGCCCCAGCATTTGCCTGGTGTGAAAATGGGAAACCACGGAAAACCATTTTCAGGGCTGCCGACAGTGGGGTTCGAACCTACTATCTCCCGAATACTGGATACTGGCCGCACTTAAGCAACTGCAGCTATCGAGCTCGGTAGTAATAAGAAAAAGCTAAGGCTTCCCAAGATGCACTAGCACCTTTCGTAGTTCAACGGAGTAAACATGAGAAGCATATAGTCTTCTACCAAAGTTAATTACAAGCCTTCGAAAGTTAATATGTCAGAACAATATAAGATCAGTTTAACCATATTTACATTCATTTGTCCTCCAATTCAATAAGGACGAAGGTACCTAAAGGAAATATAAGTCCAAGCAGACAGTAGTATATAATGTTGCCATTAATGCTTTCACGGCCTGTACTTATAGTACATAATGCTTGAATCTAAACAAGGCTTGGCTTACATCAAACCTGGGCCTCAGCCCCTAAAAATTTTAACCTAACAGGGGCTTCACTCATACAAAGTATATTTACACATAGTGAATAAAATCTTTTCAACTACCTCAAGCCCTTCCCAACATCTACATTGCACAGGGGAAACGTAAAGGTCTCGCTTTCTTACCTCCACACCCGAGATTGCCCAGTTCGAGCCGCTTTAGGACCAGCCCGCAATGTGCAGCATTCTGCTCGTGACCAAGAAAAGACACCAAGCACAATAAACCGCCAACCTGCCCAAGAGCGGACCAGGTCACGTGTTAAAGCAACTCCTCTTTCATTGGACAGCCACAAGGGGCGAGGGGCTTGGCAGTAGGGCATGGAGGCAAGAGAGGGAGGACAAAGCGAACGTCCAGAGCAAGAAGACATTCCCAATTACTCTGGAGCCATGCGGGACAAAGGGAAAAATAATCACTTTATTATGGGAAGGGAAAATTAGAAGCCTGATAAAACATACATTCAAGCACGTACAGATTAAGATAGACAATTGACAAACACAGCTTGCAAACATAATACGAGTAAGGCCAGGCCACATAAACAAGAAAGGGGGGAGGAGAAAGTTTTCCACTGACAGTATTACACGACCTAACACCCCGAAGAAAAAAAAAAAATTCCAAAATTGTGATACAATTTGGGGTTTGAGAATGGAAGTGGGGAACTCAATGAACAATAATAAATAATGTTATTAATTTTACCTGTAAATCTATCTACATGAGGCTGATGTTTTTGAACACCTTGAAATACCATTGGACTGAGCTGAGATCAAACTTGTGTTCCGAAGGCCAGCGCTTCTACCATCTTGAGCTTTTCAGCCCGGCATTCTATGTGGAAGATTCCAATTTTATAGAAGCAACTTTATAATTAACAATATCCTCCACCACAATAACACGCAGTTACCTACACATGGCAGATGCCGCCCACCCTCATCGAAGGGTCTGCCTTAAAAGGGTTGCACTCGGTTAGAAATAGCCACATGTAATTATTAACTTTATAATTAAAGAAATATCCTTGTTATTATGAGAGTCATATAGCTCATGAATGTAATATTAAAAATCACAATCAGAATAAATTAATCATCACAGTAATGCATTTTCATTAAAAAAAAATACATGATAATGGCTATGTCCATCACTGTATGGGAATGGATTAATGATCCTATGATTAATCTTATCAAAGTCTGTTAGTATCATTGTTGTATTCCTTTAAACAACAATTATCACTTTCTCATTCACATGCTTGTGTTTAGAGCTAACTAGCGCTTGCACCCATCATTAACAGGACAGTCACTTAGAATGTGCATGATTATATTTTTGTCAACCATTTATTGAGTATTCTACATAGAATTGAAACTTCAAAGTATGAATATTACTTTAATGTCTTCAAGTTTCAAGGTTTTGTTTCTATTGGAGGGTATCTTGGGTAGAGTACTTGTCTACAAACCACAAATCAGGATATGGTTATAATACATTTAGGCCTTATGAAAACCCAAAAATTGAAATAATGTTGCACTTGCATTTCTTCCTGCCAACCTATTATTCCAAGTTTGATTGCTATGATAAATTGATGCTCAGCCTCGTTACAAATGTCTTTTATTCCAGGACTTCTTTATACACAATGTTAGATATCCTTCCCTGGTCTGGATCTTTGGCTGAATGGTCAGCATTGTGACCTTTGGTTCAGAGGGTCTTGAGTTTGATTACCAGCTGAGTCAGGGATTGTAGTTTTATCTGGTTAATTCCTTTGGTTTGGAAACCTTGTGTTTTATCTCAGTACACACCTCTTCATACACACACAACACACCCTATTACCTACCAGTTCAGAAACACACAATTGTGTATACATCCCTCCACACGGGGTTATGCCGGGAAGGGCACCTAGCTGTAACAGGGTCAAGTTCACATGTGCGAGACAGTTCACGCTCGCAACCCTACCAGAATGTGGGAGAAATGGGAGAGGAAGATAACCTTTTCTGGGGTAGAATAAGGCATGTGATCTAACCTGGGAATAGGCAACAAGGAGCTGGCTGTGAGAGAAACACCCTTCAGATTGGCAATTATACATAGAATTCATGATAGTCACTTTTCATTAATTTCACATACAATTAAATCAGATTTATAATGGCTGCAATAGTTAGTTTGTGGTGCCTTCCAAGTGCCTAATAGTATTTCCATGTGATGACCATGAAAATCTTCTCAGCGTTAAATCAACTGTACAGTAAGTGTTAAATGTCTTTCAGATATGCATATTATTCGTCCAAATTTTTTAAGATTCGGCACCAGATATAATGTAGTTCTATTATAAATGGAGTTTTTAGTGCATTTGGTTCTGTTTGTGTTTTCTGACCCTCTTCCCTTTCATACAGGGTGCAAAATCATGCTTTAAAAAAACAAGTATCTGTTTAATATTAAAAAAGTACAGTCATGTGTACAAAGCATTTAAACCACAACCGGTATGATCTCCATGGCAACTCTTTTCAGAGATACATACCGGCCCTTGGACTTTCATATGACCACCACTGTTATTTCCTTTTTCTCTGTATCAGAAAAAGGTATAGAACAGAAAAGTTTGTTAGTAATTCAAAATAAATTTTGTCATCAGCAATTTTTCTGTAAAACCAACCATACAAGAGCTGCTAAGCATCATATAGCTGAGATCATACTCACTCTTATCCTGAATTTAAATGCTAAGATTCAGAAAAATCTATTATATATTTTCCCGTGATGCTGTAACAGGCAAAAAGTAAACTGAACATGATATAGGCCATTAGATGTTCTGTCCAATATAAAAACCAAGTATCTGGTTAATATTAAAAGAGTACAAGGAGAACGATGATTTTATATGAATAAATAGATATACAGCCAAATCACATTATTTTGACCACCTACTAATATCACTGATGGGAGGGCAGAAGGTAGCTAGACAGGCTGAGAATGATTCATGAATTGCTGTTAGGTTGTTAATGTTATCTGGAACTATGCTATCTGCAGTGCATTCCATAGTTGCAGGAGGGTTTTGGCAGAGGGTCCATAGAATGAACATGAACATGATAATCGAGGTGGTCTGACAGATGCTCAGTTTGGTTGAGTCCAAGAAATTAGGAGGCCTGAAAAGTATGTGGAAGTCAGAATCATGACATTCCAACCACTATTTGACATTTTTAGCTGTGTGACATGTCGTATGGTCATGCTGGAAAATCCCATCTATCCCAAGGAAGACAATCATCATGTACGAGTGGACGTGATCAGCAAGGCTGGATTCATAACCAAATCAGTTGAGAGTGCCATCCACATGGATGAGTGTTCCCAAAGAATGCCACAAAAACAATCCCCAGACCATAATGCTGCTGCTATCAGCTTGTGTTTTTTCAGGAGTGGTTACAGGATATTTGTTTTTCATTGTCTCTCTCCTGACAAATCAATATCCATCCATTTGATGAAGCAGGAAATGGGACTCGTAGGAGCAGGCAAACCTTCGCCTATCAGCAGAGGTCCAGTTCTTATACTGTCATGAAAATAGCCTACCTTCATTAGTACAGGTGCAGTGACTATCCCTTTGCTTTGGAGCCCCATTTACAATAGAAATTACCAAACTTTGGAGCTCATGTGTGGCGGCCCCTGGTTCATTTTGACAGTGAGCTTCTCCACTTTTAGCATGTTGCATTTTCCTTGTTAGTTATTCACATAGGTGCCATTTGTCCATTTTTTTTTAAATTTCGTGTGGCTATTTCTAGCCGAGTGCAGCCTTTGTAAGGCAGACCCTCCGATGAGGGTGGGCAGCATCTGCCATGTGTAGGTAACTGCATGTTATTGTGGTGGAGGATAGTGTTATGTGTGGTGTGTGAGTTGCAGGGATGTTGGGGACAGCACAAACACTCAGCCCCCGGGCCATTGGAAATAACCAATGAAGGTTAAAATCCCTGACCCGGCCAGGAATCGAACCCAGGACCCTCTGAACCGAAGGCCAGTACGCTGACCATTCAGCCAACGAGTCGGACAATTGTCCATTTACAATATCCTTTCACTACGACAGCCTGTGAACAGCACCCATTTTACCCATGGCAACAACAAACGATATGTGCAGACAGTTTTCACACTTCTTGCAAACCCCTCATTGTAGGTAACAACTTGGGCTATGCTCTGTTGATACCAAATGTAGAACATAACGGAAATCAGTATATGTAAGTCCCTTTTGGCCCCAAGAGAAAGTTGCCAGTACTTCCCCCATTGACATTGTATTTTTAATTTTTTTTTAGTTTTAAGAATTGCTATTTTCTCACTCTCTTGTTGACTGTCAAGATTTGGGGATAAAATAGTGGACCCAAATTTCATCAATGGTTTCTATGAATTTCAGACTTCCTTCTGCTTCAAATAATCCATGGGGTTGACTGGCCACCTGCCTGTGTATCAGTTATATGTATTCAGTATAATATGTTTGCCACACATGTTTCTCAATGATCAGTGAAGCATTGATTGGGTGGAGGCTCAGTCATTTGTTTCAGTAAGTTACATCAATGCAATCTGTAGTGCATATTTTCTATTTATTTGTTGAATTATAATAATAATACTCGTTTTATGTCCCACTATTTACTTTTACTCCTTTTTTGGGGACACTGAGGGGTTGGAATTTTGTTCTGTAGGAGTTCTTTTACATGTCAGTAAATCTATCGAAATGAGGCTGGAGTATCTGAGCACCTTCAAATACCACAGGACTTAGTTATGATCAAACCTGCCAGTTTGAGCTCTATCATCCAAGCTACTCAGCCCAGCTTTTATTTGTTTCCTTCATGCCAGTCATGATTACTTCAGTATGAAGTTGTCCGGTTCCTTGGCTGAATGGTAAGCATAATCGCCTCTGGTTCAGAGGGCCCTGGGTTCGATTCCTGGCTGGGTCAGAGACTTTTAACCTTAAATGGTAATTTCTCCTGGCTTGAGGACTGGGTGTTTGTACTGTTCCTAACATGCAGTTCCACTACATGGCAAATGCTGCCCACACTCGTTGGAGGGCCTGCCTTACAAGGACTGCACCAGCTAAGCCGAACATGTCCTCGAACACTCCCGACACAAAATGCCTTACGATAAATAAATATGAAGTTGTTTTTGTAGTTTTTTCTTTCAAGACATCTAAGAAATCTACAATCTTCATAGAAATCTACAAATGTTTTGAGGTATAGAACTGGAAAGCAAACTGAACTTGTAGATTTATGTGCCTGTGGATATTGTGAGCATAGCCACTGGAACTCCTGTTTCTCTTGCAGAACAATCTACAGGAATGTGACTTATCATTTCAGAATCCCACATGCATTGGTCGGGATTCAGACCAGCAAACCACAGCGACCTCGGTGAGAAGCAAGAGATGATTTTGTTCAGCTATCACAGCCTTCCCGAGAAAGTTTATCAGATTTCAGGAAACGAAAAATGGTAGAACACAATTTTTAAGACCCTTAATATATGACCTAAAGTGAATTTATAAACTATTTCAGTAATGTCTTCAGTCATTCCAGACAGAAATCCAGGATCATCTACAGAACATAAAAATATAATCTTTTCTTAGACAATGCTGCTCCTCTTGTTTCATTGGAATCTTCTCCTAGAAAGTGTTCGGCTACCCACCCGTATTTTCAGAAGGCAGAAGTATTCATTTCACAGTATGTAAAGATTGGTGATTACAAGGATAATGTTCAGGTAGGGGAGGTGACTAATAAAAATGAAGTATTAAAATTTACCTATGAATAACAAAGGCATTTAAAATATGGTACAAAATTTGAAAACTAGAAAAGCAGGTATAATTGATAATAATCCTTAGGATATACTAAAGGCAATGGGTTGGGATATAGTTTCATATCGGAAGTTCTTACTTGATTATTGTTTGCATGAAGGAGCTATACAAAATGAATGGGGAGTTGTTATACTGTAGTAGCCTCTATGTGTAAAGGAAGGGCTGATAAACATAAAGCTGATAATTACAGGCCAGTCAGCTTGATATATGTTGCACGTAAGTTTTGGGAAAGCATTCTTTCTGATTATATTTGACATGTTTGCAAAATTACCACCTAGTTTTATAGAAGGCAGTTTGGGTTTAGGAAACATTATTCCACTAAAGCTCAACTTATAGGATTCCAGCAAGATATAACAAATATTTTAGAATCAGGAGGTCAGATGGACTGTATCATGACTGACCTATCTAAGGCATTTGATAGGGTTTCTAGGAAACAACTCAGAGAATTAGAGTAGGTGAAGAATTATCTGATCCTGTAATAATTAAGAGGGGAATTCTTCAGGGCAGTATTATTGGACCTTTATGTTTTCTTATATATATTAATAGTATAAATAAAGAATTGGAATCCATGATAGGGTTTTTTTTTCTTTTCGGAATTGTGACTGGCTACAAAAAGACCTCGACAATGTTGTTGATGGACAGCAGACCATGGTATGATGATAGACAGGGTGAAAAATCAGATTGAGAGTCTCACAAAGAGGAAAAGTCCTCTCAGTTTTAATTACTGTGTTGATGGGGTGAAAGTTCCTCATGGGGATCACTACGTACCTAGATGTTAAAATAAGAGTAGATCTTCAATGGGGTAATCACATAAACAGGACTGTAAATAAAGGGTACAGATCTTTTCACATAGTTATGAGGGTATTTAGGAGTTGTAGTAAGGATGTAAATGGAGGTCATATGCAGTACGTCTTTGGTAAGACCGTAGGTAGGATATGGTTCCAGTGTATGGAATCCTCACAAGGATTATTTGATTTGAGAACTGGAGAAGAAGGAAATAAACTTGATTTGTTCTGGGTGATTTCTGTTAAAAGAGTAGCATTACAAAAATGTTTGCTAAGTTTGGGCTGGGAAAACTTGGGAGAAAGGGGGCGAGCTGCTCGACTGTGTGGTTATGTTCTGAGCTGTCGGTGGAGAGATGGTGTGGAATGATATTAGTAGATATATAAGTTTGATTGATGTTTTTAAAAGTAGGTAAGATCATAATATAATGATAAAGTTGAAATTCAAGAGTACAAATTAGAGTTAGGAATTAGAATAATTTACCAAGGAAGATGTTCAATAAATTTCCAAATTTTCTGAAATTATTTAAGAAAATACTAAGTAAACGATAGATGGGAATCTCCTGCCTGGGCAAGTGCTATAAATGCTGATCAATGGTGATTGGTTGATAGTATTCTGTGTTCAGACTGCCCCTGGTTCGATTCCCAAGTGGGTTGGGGATTTTAGTTTTAAGTGGTTAATTCCTAAGACTTAGGGACTGGGTATTTATACTGTCCCCAACATATCTGCAACTCATTCACTATGTACATTACTATCCTCCAGCTCAATAACATGCAGTCTTCCTTACATGCCATATGCTCCCACCCTTGTTGGAGGGTCTTCCTTAAAATGGTTGCACTAGGCTAGCAATAGCCACACAAAATAATAATTATTGTTATATTAATATCATTTGTGTGTAAGGTGTATTATACAGAAGTGCCATCCAATTTTCAGCAGAATGTTGTTATACCTATTCCCAAGAAAGATGGTGCTGACTAAGTGTGATAACTACCACACCATTAGTTTAGTATCTCACGCCTGTAAAATTTTAACATGTATTATTTACAGACGAATAGAAAGACAAGTTGAAACTGAATTAGGAGATCAGTTTGGCTTCAGAAGAAATGTAGGAACACGTGAAGCAGTTCTGACCTTATGTCTGATCTTAGCGGACTGAATAAAGAGGAACAAGCCCACAAACATGGCATTCATAGATCTAAAAAAGCATGTGATATTGTTGATTGAACCAAGCTATTTGAGATTCTGAAGGTGATCAGGTTAAGATACTGAGAATGAAGTGATAAGAATCAAGGACTTTGAAAAAGAAGCAGCAGTCCAGAAAGGAGTGAGGCAAGGTTGCAGTTTATCCCTGCCCCTTTTCAATAATACAGAAAAGGCAGTAAAGGAAATCAAAGAGGTAATTAGAAAAGGAATTAAAATCCAAGGAGGGGAAACCAAAACCCTTAGATTTGCCAATGATATTTTTATTTTATCTGAGTCTGCAGAAGATCTGGAGATACTGCTAAATGCTATGGACGAAGTCTTGGGTGAGGAGTACAAGATGAAAATAAATAAGTCCAAAACAAAAGTAATGGAGTGCAGTCGAATGAAATCGGGTGATGCAGGAAATATTAAAATGGGAAATGAAGTGTTAAGTGAAGTAGATGAATATTGTTACTTGGGTAGTAAAAGAACTAATGATGGCAGAAGTAAAGAGGACATAAAATGCAGACTAGCACAAGCAAGGAAGGCCTTTCTTAAGAAAACAGATTTGTTCTTTGAACATTGATATAGGAATTAGATGTTTTTGAAGATGTGTATTGGAGCGTGGCATTGTACAGAAGTGAAACGTGGACGATAACTAGCTCAGAAAGGTAGAGAATAGAAACTTCTGAAATGTGATGTTACAGAAGAATGCTGAAGTTGAGGTGGATAGATCAAATCATGAATGAAGAGATACTGAATCAGATTGTTGAGAGGAGATCGATTTGACCAAATTTGACAGCAAGAAGTGATAGAATGATAGGAGACACAGGACACACAGGACTTGTTCAGTTTGTTTTTGAGAGAGGTATAGGCGGCAAGAATGGTAGGGGTAGACTAAGGTATGAATATGACAAGCAGATTTGAGCAGATGTAGGATGTAGTAATTACACAGATTTGACAAAGTTAAC
The DNA here is from genome assembly GCF_040414725.1 of Anabrus simplex. Classification (NCBI taxonomy): domain Eukaryota; kingdom Metazoa; phylum Arthropoda; class Insecta; order Orthoptera; family Tettigoniidae; genus Anabrus; species Anabrus simplex. The sequence continues at coordinate 191,382,677 of NC_090270.1, forward strand.
ACAGCATAGGGTAGCATGGAGAGCTGCATCAAACAAGTTTATGGATTGATGACTCAAACAACTATATCATAAACATTTTTACCAGGCCTTTGCAGGTGAGACATAGTATTTACAGCAGGGTTGTAGTGGAAACAGAAATAGGTTTCAGACTCACTCGTGAAATGACAAAATTAAATATGAACATCCGTGTAACGAGTTGCTTAGAAGGGCTTTGGATCAATTAAAACAGAAAGATAATTGTATTAAATTAGTTGTAAATATTTATATAATCATAATATGCATCTGTTTATTTGAAGAAAATGCAAAATCAGAAGGGCAAGAAAACTGCAACCCTCAGCTATAGCAAAACATTAGAATATATTGTGCTGTGTTAACTTAACTCAATGGGTGATCCACCTACTGTATTTAAAATAGTTTTGTAAGCTCTAACTGGTTTAAGTATTGAGACATATTTACCACCAGCACTATCAATTAGTTATATGTCTTAATAATTTTCTAGAGTATCTGGAAAATAATAATAATAATAATAATAATAATAATAATAATAATAATAATAATAATAATAATAAAAACAAAACATTAATGAAGATGTTTTTCACTGTTTCCGCTAATTTAAAAATAAAAAGTTCTGTCGCACTTGGATTTTTGAAGTAATAATTAGTATCACACATTTCAGAGATTTATGAAGCAGTGTAGGTAAAAATACAGTTGGCAGTATGATTAGATACTGAATTTCTTCACTGTGGACCTTTGAAATAATGCGGGAGGTTTAAAACATTAACGTATTATAAAACAAAGAAACTTCAGCCAAGGAAAAAGGAAATTTTTTTCAGACTGCATTCCTCCTTTTCCAGATAGGTTTTGGGCTCCATTCCGGTGTGTTACGGCATCACTACATCCCTGGTTTACAGTGCACATTGTCTTATGTTATGGGCTAGAACAAATTTGTTACTCTCATTGACCTATCTCAGTCTCTCATCCTTGGCTCTGATAATACAAAAGTCACTGATGTATGAGCAATGCTAGTAATGCCATTCTTATGTAGCCAGTCCCTGTTATGAATGGTGTGAAAATGTTGATCATAGGGTTGATTGATGTACACATTTTAATGGACTTGGTAGACTGATATGTAATAGCAACTTCTGGCTCAGTGAGCAAAGCAACAGGATACTACCTCACTCCTCATTTTCCGTTAATGACTGAGCTTGATACCTGCAGTCGCTTAAGTGCGGCCTGTATCCAGTATTTGGGAGATAGTACGTTCGAACCCCACTGTCGGCAGCCTTGAAGATGGTTTTTCCGTGGTTTCCCATTTTCACACCAGGCAAAATGCTGGGGCTGTACCTTAATTAAGGCCACGGCCGTTTCCTTCCCAGTCCTAGACCTTTCCTGTCCCATCGTCGCCATAAGACATATCTGTGTCGGTGCAACATAAAGCCAAAAAAAAATCCGTGAATGCATCTTCAGTGAAGTCTAGGCCCTCTATGACAGCTGATGGTGGAGTTATTGTGTGGATCCCATCAGTCTTCAGACTGAGACATACATATATTCAGTGTTACGTTATTTGCAACTAAAGTTTTACTATACATATCCTTTGTCTGCAGAACTCATATTATCCATAAGTTGGCCACAAAACTTGTTTTATCCAAATTAAATTATTAAGTTGCAATGTGGATGATATGAATGAAAATGAGATGCATCTTGTGAGACAGATCTCAGAAGAGGATTGAGACTGAAGTCATTTTTGAGATACATCTCGCCATTCAGATGAATAAAGTTTTACGTGAGAGGTGTATCGTACACTGGCTGTCGTATCTGTCGGCTGGTATTGCAGCCGAATAAATAAACACCCTGTAATAAAGGAAACATTTTGAACATCTCATGCTCTAGCTCCATTTTTTAAATTTCTTCTGGCTTAGTTTATTTCAAAATGATGGTAAGGGAGAAAGGAAGCGCAAAGTTTCATGTTTTTGGCCTGCTCTCTATCACTTTGAGTCACCCACTGGGCAGTCTGAACAAATTTCAGATCCTTCTCCATTCAGTGAGATGAAGCTCTGGTGTATTTGTCTATATCGGGAAATGTTTCTCCGAGAGAATCCACTAACAAGATGTATCTTGGCACAGAGGTCACTATGAGAAGTGTTTTTATTCTTCTGTGTATGAGATACATCTCAGTATTGTGAGACTGAAGATGGATCTCAGGCTTATTCGTATTATTCAGTAACTCTATGGTTAAATCTTTATTTAACACTAGCTATATTACCCGGCGCTGCCCGGGCATTTTTTTGTTTCCTTTAGGTATTTTATTATCCGTTAATTATGCGCGAAGATAATTTTTTAGATTTTGTTATTACGATGACTGATTAAGAACTGTTTTGTAGTTTGGAAATTATTGTTGTGTTTAATTTCAAGTCTTATAGATTATTTTCTTTCTCGTTAATCAAAATAATATCGGTAAGTTTGGACATTTTCTTCATCACCACTTTTCGCCATGCTTACGCAGCTAAACTGGTACTTAAAAAGCATCCATAGTGCCCCAGTATAACTCAGCGACCGTGGAAACTATGGATTCGATGCTAATATTGGTCGTTTTCGATTATTCGTGTACGCCATTCCCTCCCTTATTTTGCTAAAAGGTGTTTTACTCCTCCAGTATCTTTTCGAGATAGTAATTCGTATTTGTATGAAGTTTAGTTGTGAGCTATTCTGGAAGATTTTGTACACACGTATATCTACAATTTAAGTAATTTTCTCTTTCACTCCTTTTATTTTTAGGATTTATGTTACTTATTTCAAGTGTTTTAAGTTTTCTTCATGTGACGTTGATTGAGAACTCTTTTGTAAATTTATTTTGAAATATTGTTATGTGTATAATTTTATGTTTTAGCTTGAAACTATTTTGTTTTGCCTTAACGTATTTCCTTGAGGCTGCCCAGATTGTCTGGGAAGTAATTGATCCTTTCAAACTATAATAAAAATAATTTATAACATAATGTATTTACGTGTCGCATGTACTTGATGTACTTGATTCCAGCTGTTACTGGGACTGTCACCCACCAGGCATGCTAGGGGTGTCTTACACCACGTAATTTTTGTTCAGATAGTTCAGTAAGTCATGTGTGAACCGATTTTATTTGAGATCTATGCTGGAATACAACATATACATTCATAATCTCGGTCATTTTGGACATTCTTTTTTCACCCCTTCTCAAGCTCCATTCCGACTGGGCCTGAAGTATGAGTTGAACGGTATCCAAAGTCACGGGGTTTGGGTAGTCCTGCCCCCACAGTCATTGTTTGTTTGTTTGTTCATTTGAAAGCTATGCTGGAACATACATTCATCCATAATCCCTGTGCCGATGCGTGTGAACTTGGCCTTAAACGACATCTGGAGTGTCAATATTCATCTCAGTGATGCCAAAAACTATGGATTCTAATATTGGTCGTTTCCTATTACTTTTATACTTCATCCCTTTTCTATTCCCGCTCAGAGGTGTGCACACACATAAATCCATAAACTGGACCATTTTGGACTTTTTTCAGCCCCTCTCACCACCATGCCGATGGGAACTGAACTTGGACTTCAACGACATGCGGAGTGTCACTGTTCATCTCAGCGACCCCAAAACCTATGGTTTTGACACTATTTTTGATTATTTTTATACTGTATATACCACCCCCTCCCGATCACAATCCGTGGGGTTGCTTACCCCCACAGTGCTTTTCTCGAGACAATCATGTGTAGCAGAATCTCTCCTTGGCCTAGACTACATTTACGCACGTGCCTACTTCAAACACCAGACCTGTATTCTACTGTACAATCCTTGAGCTGATGTTGTCATGGTTACTGCTGGTCATTTCTTCATCCAGTTTCTAGAGCGGGGTAGTGTGATGCCAATATCTCCTAAACGGCTGGTTTTAGGCCCTTAAAAAATTGTTTTCGGGGCCCATAGGGCCTCACCGAGTTTTGTTCTACGCATCGTGAGACTTAAAATGAGCTTTGTCTTGTCCTTGTTCAAAAAATTGAATATTTCGCCTATATTAGCCTATGTTAACGTGCCAAAGGGCCTAAATGTAGGGATTGGAGAGGGATGTTAAAATTTCTTGTAGATGGGGTTACCTGCAGGGTCCTAAAAGGTAAGTGTACCAAATTTGGTTCAGATTGGTGGTACATTATGGATTTGTAATAAGGTACAGACAGACAGACAGACAGACAGACAGACAGACATACATACATACATACATACATTCTGCTTTATATATATAGATACTTTTTTCAGACTTGCTTTATCCAAATTAAATTACAATAAATGTATGGGTCAAATCTTTATTTAACTTCTTTTTTTCATATCAGAGAGACATAAGCTAACATTAAAATCGGTGAAAGTTGTTCGTTAAAAAGATTGAATTAGCAGTGTGTTTTTGTTGGTTATTCCAAAAATCACCTATGGTGGATAAGATGAGTTCTACAACTGATCACCTCATAATATGATAAAAAATAAACTTTAATATCACTTTCATTCAGGTATCACTTAATAATACAATATAGTAAAGTATGCATTTATATAACCAATAGAAGCCATGCTATCGTGTTCATAAAAGCTAGAAATGTGTTTAACTTAGTTTTGCAAAGAGAGACCAGGATAAAAAAATGATATGCGAGAGAAATCCAAGCCCAGTCTCAGGAAACATTATAATTTTGACTAATACTGACCTTTATTGTTTCCAAATCCTCCTTACATTCCTCGATGCCTTTCTCAGTACTAAATATTATATGAGATCCGAATTTCCATAGATTCACATCAAAGACAAGAAGTTAGGAAAGAAGACAGGAACATACATGACAGATAAAACTCAACTTGGTAGGTTAATATACAGAAAGCATAACAGAAAGAAGAGATAAGGACAAACATGATAACACTGCTGAATAAGGACAAACTTATCATTTGTACAGTTTATCCTTATTGCTTTTTTTGGACTGTCCTTTCCAGTTGCTTTAAAGAATGTGCTGTCTGACTTTAAACTGCTTTTTGTTCACAGAAAATGCCTAAGAAGAGTCTAGTGGAGCAGGTGTTTGTTTTGCCTGATGATAGTGATATTACTACTTTTGGAAAGGATGAAGTCCTTCCATCCCTCCCATTGCCTTCACTCAATCACACTATAAACCGATACATTGAATCATTGAAACCATTTATGAAAGATGCAACAGAATTTTCAGAAGCAATACGTGTGGCTCGGGAGTTCGAGAAGGGTGAAGGGAAAGTGTTGCATGAGAAGTTGGCACAACGAGCAGCTGGTCAGCGGAACTGGGTAAGAAGGTACCAGATCGTGATGTATCTTGTTTAATGATCATATGAGTTTCTTTCAAATCTTCACTTTGTTTTTGCATGAGAGTTATCTTTATTTTATTCTCTGGACAAAAAAGCCTTGCAATATAGATATCATCACACTGATTTCATACCTTCTAAAATCTACAGCCTGCCTAGCTGAGCAGTAATCACTTGGCAGGGAAAAGTCCTGAACACGTTCATTGCTGATCACACATGTAGTGTATGACACTAGTTTAAAATTGTGTGCTAGTGCATGATAGGAAAAGGACAATGAAATGTGATGTTAAGAAACACCTATCATTTTCGTCACACACTTCCTATACCAGGTGGTCCAGCCGTAGTCAGATATGTGCAAGCATATTCTGGTCACTGCATAATTACTCTCTTCTGTCTTTTTGGCACCTTTCAATAAGACATCTTCAATTCATAGTAAGATACAGCATTTTCTTATTTGGGGAGAATTGTAATTAATTAATATACCATTATTAGAGATAGTATACCAGGCAAAGTATTTACTGGCATCTTGGAAGGGAGGGTCCAATCAGTCATTGAGAGGAAGTTGGATGAAAACCAGTGTGGTTTCAGACCACAGAGAGGCTGTCAGAATCAGATTTTCAGTACGTGTCAGGTAATTAAAAAATGCTACGAGAGGAATAGGCAGTTGTGTTTATGTTTCGTAGATCTAGAGAAAGCATATGACAGGGTACCGAGGGAAAAGATGTTCGCTACACTGGCCATGGAAATTAAAGGTAGATTGTTAAAATCAATCAAAGGCATTTATGTTGACAATTGGGCTTCAGTGAGAATTGATGGTAGAATGAGTTCTTGGTTCAGGCTACTTACAGGGGTTAGACAAGGCTGTAATCTTTCACCTTTATTGTTTGTAGTTTACATGGATCATCTGCTGAAAGGTATAAAATGGCAGGGAGGGATTTAGTTAGGTGGAAATGTAGTAAGCAGTCTGGCCTGTGCTGACGACTTGGTCTTAATGGCAGATTGTGCCGAAAGCCTGCAGTCTAATATCTTGGAATTTGAAAATAGGTGCAATGAGTATGGTATGAAAATTAGCCTCTCGAAGACTAAATTGATGTCAGTAGGTAAGAAATTCAACAGAATTGAATGTCAGATTGGTGATACAAAGCTAGAACAGGTCAATAATTTCAAGTATTTAGGTTGTGTGTTCTCCCAGGATGGTAATATATTAAGTGAGATTGAATCAAGGTGTCGTAAAGCTAATGCAGTGAGCTTGCAGTTGCGATCAACAGTATTCTGTAAGAAGGAAGTCAGCTCCCAGACAAAACTATCTTTACATCGGTCTGTTTTCAGAGCAACTTTGCTTTACGGGAGCAAAAGCTGGGTGGACTCAGGATATCTTATTCATAAGTTAGAAGTAACAGACATGAACGATGGACGCATAAACCGGCTTGGGGTCATGTGAGGCGAATGGAGGAAGATAGGTTACCTACCAGAATAATGGACTCTGTTATGGAGGTTAAGAGAAGTAGAGGTAGACCAAGACGAGGATGGTTAGATTCGGTTTTTAACAATTTAAAGATAAGAGGTATAGAACTAAATGAGGCCACAACACTAGTTGCAAATCGAGGATTGTGGCGATGTTTAGTAAATTCACAGAGGCTTGCAGACTGAACTCTGAAAGGCATAACAGTCTATAATGATAATATATGTATGTATGTATGTATGTATGTATGTATGTATTAGAGAAAGTTCAGTAAAATGACAGAACTTGAAATAATTTTTGCCTGCAGCATATTATTTATTTTTGTTATATGCATTTTTGTTTGGATGGGCAGCAATGTAGTTCCATAAACTTTGTGAGGCCTAAAGAAAAGACAAGTTTCAACTGAAAGAAAAGTGCCATGGCAGGTGTACAGAGATGAAGAGATTCTGAAGTTACATACTGTTCCATACAACAAATGTACTTAGGTTGGCAAATATGCTGTCTTCTTTGCATCTGCAGTGAACATGTTAAGAGTTTGTATAAGACTAGGTTTGTCTGTCGTTTCTATGTTTGTCATTGATTTGCAGGTACCCTTTTCCTGTAAAATTAGTGCTCCTAATGTGTTATATTTAAGAGCCTTGTCTTACACTTGATTACTCCTCCAAAACAAAATTGTAGCACCTTGGTGTCATCAGAAACTGTAAAAGTAGTTGGAAGGGTGTCAAACCAATAACATTATTGAATTATTGAACAGATTAGTAGATTCTGGCAACTGTTGCTTGCTGCCAGATGATCAAATTGGGACACACTGCACAGGTCTTAGAAACACCCATCCGAGAGGGAGGGAAGTTGATAGTGGCAGTTACATCTAACCTTCTCTATTTTATAAAAGTATAGCGACCCACCAAGCTGTGTCATTTTGTCTTGTAGTTGAAATTTCAGCCCATTTAATGTGTCTCTGCAGCTTAATATCTCACAAAACCATCAAAGTTTGTCAGTTGACATTGACTCTCAAAGCTTGCACAGTATATAATCCCAAAACTATTAAACAGAAGGGTTTGTATTCCACCAAGATAAAAGGGGGCTTTTGTGTGTTTAGTCAACAGCAGAAAGTTATTGAAGAATGGCCAAGATACTCACCTATCATATTTATAGGGCATTGTGCCATTACAGTTGTTTCAGATATATATGAATAAACACTTCATTTGAAGGTTTTAGTGCTTTAAAAGCACTCCAGTTTTATGCAAAAACACTGCCAGAAAAAAAAAAAATAGCACACCCTTTGATAGACTTCCACTTCACTCAAGATTTATTGTAGAAACAATATATAAGGAGTACATGAAATGATTACATTCACAGCTCAGTAGCTCAAGCAGTTCTGAGGTACCAGGTATGGACCCATGCTGAAACACCCATATTAGTACGCAGTGTAGCTTCCATGGGCAGCAATGCAGGCACTGACTCAGGCATGCAGCTGATCATACAGGTGTCTTGGGATACATTATTCTATGCTTCCTTGACCTGTTCACGTAGTTTTGTAAGAGTTGTGAGTTGACGAGTCACAAGAGTCATTTGTCTTCCCATTATGTCGCACACATGCTCAATTGGAGACAAGCCCGGAGATCGTGCTGGCCAGGGAAGTTGCTGCAAGTCTTGCAGAGCACGTTGAGTTTCATGGGTAGTGTGCGGGTGAGCACTATCCTGTTTGAACAGTGCATCACCTTCCTGTCGCAAGAACAGCAAAAGAACAGTTCTAGCAACATTCCGCACGTACCGAGCACAGGTCAGCATTCCCTCCACAAACACCAAAGGTGAACAAGAGCTGTAGCTTATCACACCCCAGACCACAAGGCCTGGGGTTGGGCCAGTGTGTCTTGGACAAATGCACTCTACTAGACAGAGCTCACCAGGTCTATGTCATACGCATGAACGATCATTACTTGCGTGCAGACAGAATCTCCTTTCATTGCTGAAGACCGTGGCACGCTGTTCCATCCACCAGGTGATCTGATGACACAAGCATGTCGATGCTGTGGCACGAGTGGAAGACAGGCTAGAGATGTGTGTGCCTGTCGTCCCACTGCTAGTAACCGATTCGGAACAGTTTGTGTTGACACTTCTGAGCTTACATTCGCTCTTATCTGTGGTGTGGTAGCTGTACGATCTACCAATGCTTCTCTTGTAGTATGATGGTCTTGGCAGACGTCTGAGCTGCGTGGACGTCCAGAACCTCGTCTATGAGTGTGAGAATGTTCACGTGTCCACTATTGCCAAAATCATTGTACATCTGACATGGCACATCCAACATATGTGGCAGTTCTCTGAAAGGACCATCCCACCACTTAGAAGGTCACAATTTGACCCCTTTCAAACTCGCTCAGTTGGCTGTAAGAAGCACGAGTGCATCTCTGTAGCATGGTGCCAGCTTGCTTTACACGTTTGCACCACACCGAGTCTTATGGCCCCGAACATTCACTTTAAAAGGGTAGACATAGATGCCGTTCTGGTAGCTGCTATTTGCTGGCAGATGACATTGAAACCATTATCAGAACATCTACTATCCCCCAGGTGGCATATGCCATCATTGGATCAAAATCGACATCCTCTTTCCAGATGTTCTAATTTTTTACAATTCCCCAGAATAAGATAAGGATGTAACCAACAAATCAGTCATTTTTCAGGAGAGAGGAACATTATTTTTGGGGCTAATTTCATAAAAGCAAAGCAAAGTCATCTCCGTACAGGCCATGAAGGCCCAAGGAGGGGTGGAAGGTAAAGGCTTCCACTATCCATAACCTCAACACTTGATTGGGTAGAGTGGTTAGCCTTTGCCCCCAGGAATTAACCTGGTACTCATTTTTGGTGTAGGCTGAGTGAACCTCAGGGCCATGTGCACCTCCGGAAGTGGAAATCTTGTTTCTTAAATTTTATGACTTCCTGACAGGGATTCGAATCCATGTCCTTCCGGGCGAACCGAGTACGCTTTTACCGCCTCGGCAGCCCCTGGCTAATTTCATGGTATACACTATTTAAACCAATTGTGTATTTATGCAAGTGTACAAAGGAGTTCATCTATTAAAAACAATATTTTATTTTTATAACTTTAGTTTTTAAAAAATAATGTATGGATTGGAAGTGATACGATACAAAATAATTTGCAGGTTTGTCTTACATTTGTATATAACAGAAGGGAAATCCTGTACATGCACTTGGAACACAAATGATAGCAAATTATATTAGTGTAATAATAAAAATAACAACAATAAAAATGTCAAGAATATATCTCAAAATATAGATGTGATATCGTGTGTGGTCTTTATTTAAATGATCTGTTACACCTGTTGATGAACCAACACAAGCACTGTCCACCGTTTTGACTGATATTCCATCCTTATACTACAGAGGACAAAGTGTTGCTGCTAGCTGTAAACCAGATTGTAGTTCAAATGTAAGACATACGATGACACCCCAGCATAGAGGCATGATGATGATACACCCTATTTCCACTGAAATTTCACCTTTCAAAAATTTGTTGGTTTTATCCTTATTCTGGGGAGGTCTTCAATTATTAGAAAATGTTAAGGATTTGTTGGATCAAGTTTCTGTTCTGTCAATTGCCACAGAAGCAGGTATTGTAAAAAAGAAAAAACTACTCGAATGACTTCTTTGCTTCCAAGGTATTGTGGAGTAAGTTAATATTTCCTATTTTGTGTTTCCTGTACCACGGTTATCGAATTGTGAATATCAAACCACTGTCAGAATTCTGCGCCCGGGACTATCTCCTCAGTCTGCATTCGTATTTCCCTTCTATCTTGCCGTGTGTGATGTTGTATCCAGCTATATATGTCAATGCCTTAGATGTGAGCAGAATAGGCTTTTTTTTTCTTTTCTTTTTTTTCAAGACTTCACATGGTTTCCATGCTCAGTAATAGTAACTTGTTGTATACAAGGAACTTGGTATACAAGGCACAACATAAAAGTTTATTGCTTCAACACATTTATACAATATGTACATGAAATAGAACTAAACTTTTCTTGAAAGTTTGGACAAAACGTTCAGCTTCACCATTAGATTGAGGGTGAAAAGGCGGAGCCAGGATATACCGAATGCCATTATGAGTACAGAAGTTCTGGAAGGTAGTGGCAGTAAATTGGGGTCCATTGTCTGAAATGAGCACTTGAGGTAAACCTTCAGCAGTGAAAATCTTCTGAAGTGCGCGAATGGTAGCTTCTGTAGTAGTAGAATGCATTTCTACGACGTAAGGAAAGTTGGATAGAGAATCTGTCACTATGAGCCACATAGAGTTGAGAAAAGGTCTAGCGAAGTCTATGTGTACTCTTTCCCAAGGAGAAGTAGCAGGAGGCCATGGAGCGAGGTCAGATGACGGTGTGTTCTGATGTACCTGACACGGGTCACAGTGGCGGATGAGTTTCTCGATGTCGGCATCAATACCGGGCCAGTAGCAGTGTTGACGGGCGAGTTGCTTGGTGATATTCCCCAATGACCTTCATGTAACAAGTCGAGAACTTGTTTGCAGAGACTAAGTGGGATAACCACTCGGAATAGGGTGCCTGTTTCTAATAGGATAACTCCAGCACGAGTCGTGAGACGATACTGAAGACGATGATAAGGTGCAAGGCTGGTAGGAAGCTTGGTTTGAAGAGGCCAACCGTTGCGGATATAAGTACAAACTGTAGCTAGTGTACTATCCTTATCAGTCGCTTTGGCGATGCAAGTAGCGTCAATGGGAAAACTGGAGACTGCGTCTTCAAGTTCTATGTCTATCTGAAGACATTCAGATTCTTGAGAATCGAAAGTAGTATCAGGACCTACAGGTAAGCGAGAGAGAGCATCAGCATTACAATGCTGGGATGTGCTATGATAGGCAATCTGATAGGAGTAGTCAGAAAGAAATATGGACCATCTTTGAAGTTTCCTGAGAGAATGTGCAGGGATCTTATTACCAGGATAGAATAAGTGAACAAGAGGCTTGTGATCAGTAATTATGAGGAAATGGTTGCCATAGATATACTCGTTGAAACGGCGAATACCAAATATAATAGCTAAAGCTTCTTTCTCTATCTGAGAGTAGTGACGTTGATGCTCATTGAGTGTCTTGGAAGCGAAGGCGATAGGATGTTCTTGTCCGTGACGATCCTTCTGAGAGAGAACGGCGCCGAGTCCATAATCAGATGCGTCCGTGGCGAGAGTGAGGAGCTTACTGGGCTGAAAATAGTAAACTTGACAGCATTGACAAGAGCCTTGTTGATAGTCTGCCAGGCATGTTGACATTGCTGAGACCAATGAAATTTAGCACCTTTCTTGCGTAAGGCGTTCAGAGGAGCTGCTACTGAAGTGAAGCGTGGAATGAACTTGTTGTAATAGTTCGCTTTTCCTATGAAGGATTGAAGCTGTTTAATGTTCTGCGGTGCGGGCATGTTGACAACGGCAGAGATGTTCTGCTCGCTAGGTCAGTCTTATCAAGGATATGACCTAGGTAGTGAACTTGAGGTTGGAAGAATGTGCACGTAGCGAGATTAGCACGTAGGCCATTTTCTTTCAGTTTGGTGAGGAGGAGGCGCAGATTATGCAGGTGTTCTTGATGATCTTTGCCGGTCACAAGAATGTCATCAAGGTAATTAGCACAACCAGGAATGGAGGCGGTAAGCTGTGCTAAATAGCGCTGGAAAATCGCAGCGGAGGAAGAGACACCAAAAGGTAGGCGCTGGAGCTGTAGAAGTCCAAGAGGGGTATTCAGTGTGAGGCACTGCCTGGATTCTTCATCTAAAAGTAGCTGGAGATAAGCTTCTTTGAGATCCACTTTAGAGAAGAACTGTCCACCGGCTAAACGGCGAAATAAGTCTTCAGGACGGGGAATCGGAAAAAAATCGGTTTCAATCTGTGAGTTGATTGTAGAGCGAAAATCACCAAAAATGCGGATATTGCCATTAGTTTTTTTATCTATGACGAGTGGAGTAGCCCATATACTGGAAGTGACGGGAACTACTATACCGGCTGCTACCCATCGTCGTAATTCTTGAGTAACTTGATCTTGAAGTGCAAGTGGGACTGGGCATGCTTTGAAAAAGCGAGGCTTGGCTCCTGATTTCAGCTGGATATGAGCTGTGTAGTCTTTGGCTATGCCTAAGGTAGAGTCGAAGACTTCTGGAAACTGCTCTAGGAGATCGGTGACATCAGAGGTAGGTTGTAAGACGGAGATTACGTTGACGTCATGTATTTGAAAACCGAATAAATTGAAGAGATCCATGCCTAGGATATTAGTCGCACTGTAGTTATTGACCACTAGTAAGGTAACCTTATGAACATCTTTATATCTTGCTGGAATAGTGATTTGTCCCTTAATACCAATTTTCTTCTTGTTAAAAGTAACAAGTTGGACATCAGCAGGAGAGAAAGACGATGATCCTAAGTTGTGATATGTAGCCAGATTGATGATGGAGACAGGCGAACGAGTATCTAACTAAAAATCAGTAGAGTGATCTGGGAAAACGATCGGAATGATGATCTTACTAGAATTTCTTGTACCGAGCTCGATAGCTGCAGTCGCTTAAGTGCGGCCAGTATCCAGTAATCGGGAGATAGTGGGTTCGAGCCCCACTGTCGGCAGCCCTGAAGATGGTTTTCCGTGGTTTCCCATTTTCACACCAGGCAAATGCCGGGGCTGTACCTTAATTAAGGCCACGGCCGCTTCCTTCCACTTCCTGGGCCTTTCCTCTCCCATCGTCGCCATAAGACATATCTGTGTCGGTGCGACGTAAAACAAAATAGCAAAAAAAAAAAAAAAAAAAATTCTTGTAGGAAGAATGAGGTTGATTTGATCAACTTCCATGTCCTGTCGTGTCTTCTGAAGAGTTTTCTTCGCAGGATGAGTACTGGCAGGGCGGGACGTACTTTGACAGACAGTCTTGATGTGTCCTACTTTATGACAGCGATCACAGGTGGACTTGAAGAAACGGCAGTCATGGCGGTCTTGATGTTTAAAACATCCTCTGCAGGAAGGTAGGAGCTGAGGAGTTTTCTTAGAAATGCGTGTCTTCGTAGAAGAGCGCGGATGAACTCATTGGGAACGCTTGGCAGGGAGCGAGCCAACCTGGCGGTTCGAAGGAGCAGAATGCTGGCGGGCCGTATGAGATACGTGAGCGACTTCATGTTTGGTAGCTATTTCAGCTGCAGTCTTGGTAGTGATCTCATAGACTGTGGCAAGATGCTGGACTTCTTCCAAAGAAGGATTACTACTCTTGACAGCATCGAAATGAACTTTGTCTTGGGGAGTATGGAGAATAACCATGTCCCGAATGAGGGAATCAGAGTAGGCCATACTACAACCATCCGTAGAACAGATAAATTTGCAATGCTTGGCGAGACCACGTAGCTCCGCAATCCATTCTGTGTGAGTCTGGTGCGGCTTCATTCTACATTGAAAGAACTTGTAGCGAGCTGCTACGATGTGAGGATCCTTAGCATAATCTGCATTTATGCAAGCAAGGAGCAGTGCGAAAGGAACTTTCGAGATCTGTTCTTCGGGGCTTAATTTCTGCAGTAATTCGCAGGTAGTATTTCCTACAGAACTGAGGAAAAGAGCTCGTTGGTGTGTCTCGTCCGTAATGGAGTGGCACATAAAATGCTGTTGAAGTCGAGCTAAATACACTGACCATTCTTCTTTCTCTAGGTCGAAGGCAGAAAATGGAGGAACGGTAGTGTTGTGTGCGGAGGAAGAGAGAGCCTGTATGGCTGTAAGCAATGCGGTCTGCTGCTGTTGCATGAATTGCTGTTGTTGCTGCTGTAAAGCCTGTAATATAGCTGCCAATTGCTCGGTACTAGCCATGTTGACAGATGAGACAGTGAGCACAACTTGCGAGACAGCGTGTAGGGGGAACCAGCTGGAAGCGTGACCTTCAACGATCGCCTGTGAGTGAGAGAGAAAGAGAGTGCGCAGTGAGAATGCAGTGGAGAACAGGTGCTACGTGCACCGTGAAATGTTGGCCTGATGTCCTCAGTTTGAACGGGGCGTACACTGGGAGGAATGGCACTGCAAATACGAAATGTGAGCAGAGTGTTGGCGTGGCTAACTTGTGTCCCGTAGCTATTTTGTTGATAAGGCGTAACCACTTGGAACGTTTGCTGGCCGTCAATATTGTTAGCGTGTCTGCGCATAACGTTTCCTTGTCGCCAATATACAACAAGATATAGAGGTGCTCATGAATATGGACAAAGGCCCTATTCTTGACGTTGCAGAAAATTGCTTCATTCACTTAGACCAGTTCTTCAACTCCAATTCGAATCTGAACGAAGTCTCAGAAAAAACTAATACTCTATTTGATTTTTTAATTAAAGTATTTAAGTATTTTAATCTTCCGAATAGGAGGTCAGTATTTACTGCGATACACAGTACCCTATCATGTTACAAACCCCCACCACATTGTTCACAAGACCCACCTTAAACCTACTAATCCCCTAACAAGATCTTTTTCTTCCCCCATCTTCCTCCCCTCCAGACCTACCACATTTTATATCTCCTTCCCACAAGACTAATGTCTTTTACCACTGACTGATTTCATATTCATCAGTATTAAATTTTTATCAGGTATAAATTACAAGTGACTCAAATATGTTCTCGACACTCTGGTTGACACATATCACGTGTGTGTGTTTTAAATGACTATTTACTTTGGAAGCCTATCGGAGCCTTCTATTGAACGGATGCACAAAGACTACATATCGAAGAACCTTCTTTTATTCCTTGAATAATGAGAGACTTTATGTTTACTTCAATGTGTCACTGCGCCAGATTTAATTATTAAGCCGTTACTCTTCTGTTATGACACATGGTGTGAATAGTCAGTTAAAGATTGTGTCCTTGCTTATATATTGTGATCTTTTTATGGCTGATGATGACATTATATATGTCAAAATTGGTCCCAAAGTTGAATAAAAGGTATTTGTAACATAAACACGTACCTAATTAGTATTGAAAAGGTTGAACCTAATAGATATCTTATCGTTAATCTCAATTCAATACGGAAACATTATTGAAGTTCGTATCTTTAAATAGCCAATATTGTTGGCAAGACCTACTACGAAGTTTTCCTCGTCACCAATTTTGTTGGCGATACACACTAATAACATTTTCCTCGTTGCCAATTTTGTTGTGTTGTATACAAGGAACTTGGTATACAAGGCACGTTTATTGCTTCAACACATTTATACAATATGTACTTAAAATAGAACGAAACTTTTCTTGAAGCTTGTTGAGTTGCACACGTTTAATGTTAATATAAGGTAGTAGGCTGAGGGCCTGAATGATATTTACATTTGTATAAATAGAGATTCCTATATACATTCAATCTTGTCTTGATGAGACAGTCTGTTCAAATGAGAGAATGTTCTTGATAGTCGAAAACTATTGGTCTTGTATAATAACAAGTGGAACGTGTAGAGAGAGTTCGTATTAACAGAATGCTAACAGGAGGTGTATAACTTGCAAGGAACTTGCGTCTAGTGTTCATATATAGCAGAATGCTATGATTGGAGTCGGAGCACTGTAGGAGACTTGAGTGAGTAGCAGAATGCTTGGATGGGTGCTCGATGTGGCTACGGGATGCAGGATGAATGAGGCAATGTCCAGAGGTGAAACCTCACGGCCAGGAATCAGTCCACCTGTTCAGAACACATTTTTAAGAGGGTACCTCCGTGTCTGACTTGCGGTGTAGTCTGGTCGTTGGACACTAAGAGTCCTGGAGAGGCGAGAAACATTGCTCCTTTTATAGCGCTGGCTGACGACACAGACGATCACGTCAGCGCACTGTAGTCTGCCTCGTGGTCTCTGGAAACGTCTGTGTTCGGTGGGCCGCGGAGCTTGTAGGCGCGGAGGACACACACAACATAACTCCTTGTTGGTAATGTGCTCTACTCATGGAATCTTCAACATTCTCTGATTCAACCATATTTCGAAGGCCTGCAGTCAGTTCATTGCCGAAGTTTTTGTGTCCATCCTTCAACACTGCAAAGCAACACCAGTAACACAAAGCACTTCATGACATACCAACAAGTTTTTATCAAAGGTGACGGTTGTACACTAGATGTTATAATTTCAGAAGCACACTTCTTTCAGCACCGATTTATTTTTCTTTATGCGTCCAGATTCCATTCTTGTGTAAGCCAGCATTTTAGGTACCAGTGCTTGAAATGTGGAACCCTTCCAATGATATAAAAATAATGAATAAAATTAAGGATACTTCAAAAGTTTTTTCCTTTCATATCTATAATTTGCTCTGATTTCTACTGACTTGGTCATTATATTATTTCCTTGAAATTGTATTATTGTTTCAATGGCATGTTACAGCTGGAACAATGGTGGCTGAATGGTGCATATCTCAGTTTGAGAGAACCTCTCATCCCATTCTACAGTATGACAGGTTCAACACCATTAGAAGACTTGAACTGGAAGATCAGGGATTATCATGTAATAAAGGTGAGGTTTTGAACTGGTTACTTTTCATTTCATTTGCTGTCTTGTAATTTGAGTATGGTATTATGTTGGAATAGGATGTTGGTTTATTGATTCCAGGTTCTGTTCTTTGAAAACCAAAGTCTGTCATGGAATTAGAGTAAGAGTTCTTAGTTCTTAGTTATTGAACTCAGGTAAAGATCTTGTCTTTAGTTTTAATAATTTGTATGTTTATCTGATTACACAATAGGTGCTTTTAAAGATGGCAAATGTGATAATTTTGAGTCATCTTCAGCTGCTATTCCACCGAGCTCGATAGCTGCAGTCGCTTAAGTGCGGCCAGTATCCAGTATTCGGGAGATAGTGGGTTCAAACCCCACTGTCAGCAGCCCTGAAAATGGTTTTCTGTGGTTTCCCATTTTCACACCAGGCAAATGCTGGGGCTGTACCTTAACTAAGGCCATGGACGCTTCCTTGCCATGCCTAGGCCTTTCCAGTCCTATCGTCGCCATAAGACATATCTGTGTCGGTGCGACGTAAAACAAATAGCAAAAAAAGCTGCTATTCCATATAATTAGCTTGTAGAAAACATTTGTTTTATAAAGTAGAGGGGAAAATGTTTCTGTTTTGCTATTTTGGGATTGGGATCTAAATACAGTGGACGCCCCTCTGAACTGGGTTCACGTTAACCAGTTAACCCAGTTTGCAGTTTTCCATGATCATGAGCACCTGCGCTGCCTCCAACCCCACTCGTGGACAGGATGCAACTTATTTCATATTATTATTAAGCATATAATTTTTCAATACATTACATGCAAAATAAAATAACTACAATTAAAAAAACTCTAGACATAAACAGTTGCCTGAGGGGTTAATAGGAGGAAGATTCAGATCTCCTGCATAATCTATATACCATATATAAAATAACAGTTTTGTCTGTACATTGCTCAGAATTTAAAAAGAATGTTATTTCTGTATCGGTCATGTCCACAGTAACAAGGAAATGCACTTTTTACTTTTCCGTAATTTCTGTCTGTCTGTCTGCCTACCTGCCTTTATGTACGTACGTGCATCACGAGAAAACAGCTGAAGAGAATTTAATGAAAATCAGTATGTGAAGTCGGCGAATAAGCCACTACAATCTAGGCTATAAATTATTTTATTCACACTGAGTGAAATGGTAGTTTAGGGGAAGGCCTAAAATTTAATTCTCAAACATTTATGCTATTAGTGGTCCTATTGATAAATACTACATAACTAAAGTTATATAGAATTCAATTTCTGATCATTTATGTCTTATACATTTTTACCATACCAGCTATGATAACAGAGATATTCATGAATTTGTATTTTTGTTGCTAAGTCCATATCAATGCCGAGGCACGGGAAAATGGGTAAACAGAATTTAATGAAAATCGATATATAAAGTCGAGGAATAAGAAACTATAGTTTAAGCTATAAACAATTTTATTCACCATGTATCAAATGGTAGCTTACAGGAAGGCACCTAAAATTTAATTTTTAAATACCTATGCTATTGGTCTTATTGAAAAGTACTACATAACAAAAGTTATAGAGAATACAATTTCTGATCACTTACCATACTGACTATGATAAGAGTGGTATTTCAGAGCTGGAGAAAAACTAAATGTGAAGGCCTGCAATATCAAAAGCTTATAAAATCGATCAACAATAACATTACATTGACCATTGTTTGTTGTGATATTGTTTGTCTCTTATGCTACCATTCATCTCTGATAGATGGGACTACTGCTGTGTAGCAAGTATAACAGCCTGCCTGAATATTGGCAGGAAATAGCTGGGGAGTTAGATAACTTTCCTCTTTAGCATGACATTCCTTTGGTTCATAAATTTTCTGATACTGCTGGTACGTAATACACTGGTTCATCATAGTATTCCAGCTGTTTGATCCCTACTCTGATGCACTGATTGGAATGATCAGTGTGCACACTTAATGGAATAATGACAGAGGCTCACATATGACCTGGTCTAGAATTATATTTTTAGCCTATTCCAAATTATAGCATCACAATTCACTAAATAGCTCAAAATTCAACCCTGAAAAGAGCTGTTTCTTAAGAAAAGCTTCTTCCTCTTTACTTTTATTAAATTCTAGATTCATTTTGTTCCATATAAGGATCAAAGAGGGTGTTTCTCCTCTGGCTTGGAGGAATTTGCCTCCAAGTCAGATAGTTTCTTTCCTGCCAGTGTAGTGAATTGAGATTTTCTGACTCATTGGGTACTTCTATTAAACAGATGAGTAAAGGGCATAGATTTGCCCTGGGACTCTACACTATTCCCCCCCACCCACCTAATTTAAAGAGTACTGGGCGAGTTGGCCATGCAGTTACAGGCATGTGGCTGTGAGCTTGCATCCGGGAGATAGTGGGTTCGAATCCCACTGTCGGCAGCCCTGAAGATGGTTTTCTGTGGTTTCCCATGTTCACACCAGGCAAATTAATTAAGGCCTTCATAAAAGCCATGGTCACTTCCTTCCAACTCCTAGGCCTTTCCTATCCCATCGTCGCCATAAGACCTATCTGTGTCGGTGTGACGTAAAGACATTAGCAAAAAAAAAAATGAATAAAAGTGTGTTCACAGCTCACGGCTGTCTCCGAATGGTCATTCCAGCTCTGGAACTTTGGTTGGACTGTTAGATTGGCAACATAGTACTGTTTGTTAAAAGTACAAAAGTGTGTGGTTTTTCATTTGGTCAAGTATTTCACATATTAGCATTGCTTTTAATCGCGACATTCCTTCTGGCATCATTGTGATGACCTATGTTGATTGCAGTGGGAAAACAACTAAGACAGTCTTTCTGAGAATATAAAAAGGCAGGTGGAGGATGAGTGTCTGCCATTATAATGAAAAATCCCCAACTTGATTGTGGCTGATGCTAGGCAAGAGGGCCTATCATTACAATGAAAATTTCCTAACCCAGTCTTCACATAAGAAAGGACGTTTGGTGGCTTCCCCATTGCATTTCTAGGGTAATGTTATGAGCTATGCAATTTAATATAATCTTACTCACAACATGTACACTACCCAACCTAGAATTCTGTACACAATGTATAATTCTATAGCGAACCATGGGTATATCAGCTAGTAAGCATATGTAGGACACTCTTGAGTGATGTGCTGAACAGTCTGTCAGCACACATTCACACTGTGGAGATTTTTTTTTTTCCCCCCCATTTGAGCAGGAGGTTTCCACATACTCCATGCTTAATTTGTATGTGGTTAAGTGTTGATCAGGCTCTCTTAGGTAGATCAAAACCTGGAACACATTCTGTAACGCAAGGTACATCACGGAGTTCTGGAGATGAGAATATTTGTCATTCCTGACACCATTGTTTGTTCAGGTAAAAGTTACTAGCAGTGAGGTTTTCAGCCAGTTGATGTGGAGAATGCCTTGAATGTAGTTTGTCGAATGTATGCCATTGAGATGTTCATGAATGAGCAGTTGTCGATTGTGAAGTATCATATGATATTCTCAAATAAGAGCACTGCATCTGCAAAGATGTGGTGGAGTGATGTGACTTAGCATAGGGAGCCATTTCTCTTTATAGTTCCTGTGATCAAACCCATGGAGTTATTCAGTTGGATATTAGTCTTCTCCACATGAGGGCTATTTTACCAAACAGGTGCACACCACTCAGTTGTAGAATACACAAGTTCAGTGGCCAAGCAGCGAAGAGTTGTAGCACTTGAACCCCATGTTGTTCCACACAGTTTCCAGAGGAAGTTGTTTCGACTTTTGAACTTGGTAACAGTATTTTCAATATGCTGTTTAAAGGACGGTGTTCTATCGAGTTTAATACCCAGGTATTTGGGATGCCTGCTGTTCGCTAGATGTTTGTTATTTAAGTACACCTCAAGGTCTCCGTTCACCGTTCTATTACTAAGATGGAAACTTGTTACAATAATTTTGTTCATGCTTGGTTGGAGCCTCTACTGTTGAAAATAATTTCAAAGTATGTTCAAGTCGTTCATGTGTATATCCTTTGTAGTCTGTATACTTGTGTGCTGAGCAGCTATTGCCCAGTCATCCACATATTCAAATTTTCTGGAAATTTTTTCAGGCATGTCTGAGATGTTTAAACTAAACAGAAGAGGCAACAGTACAGATCCTTATGGTAGTCCTAGGTTGAGCTCTTCTACATAGTTATGTTATTACTAGAGGTGTTAGAAAATTTTCTTATTTTTGAATGATTTGTTTATTTAAAATTCAAAAGATGATGTTTTTTGATTTTATTAATTTTTTTGGGAATATGTTAAAATTAGGAAATTGATCAGGTTTGTACAATAAATGCGTATAAAAACATATAAAATTAATAAATACTAAAGTTGTGTTTGGGATCCCAATGTAATTCTGCTCTGCTTTCGTGAATTGAGGAGTATGGATACGCAAAGAAGAAAACGAATATATATTATATACACTACTGATCAAAAGTATCCACTCACTTATCTGAAATTGCACTTAGATTTTACCTGTGTCATGTTCCCTAGTTTTGGATATTGATATGGGACGGGTCCACCCTTCGCCCTTATGACATCTTTAACTCTTCTGGGACACGTCCAATGATGTGTCTGAATGCCTGTGGAGGAATGGCAGCCCATTCTTCCTCAAGAGCCAAAACCAGAGACGATAGTGACGTTGGACCTGGGGTCTGGAGTGAAGTCGATATTCTAATTCATCCCAAAGGCATTCCATTGCATTCAGGCCGGAACTGTGGGCAGGCCAGTCCATTTCAGCAATGTTATTGTCCACAAAGCATTGCATCATAGATGCAGGGTGCATTGTCATCCTGTTATAATCATTGTCTCTGAACTGGTCCTCTACTGTACGCTGTGCACAATGGTTTAAAATACATTCATATCTTTGCGTACTTAAGAGTTTTCTTAAACACAATACGGGGACCACACCCTAACCACGAAAAATACCCCCATACCATAACACCACCTCCTCCATACTTCACTGCTGAAATTACACATGATTGCAGGTAACATTCTCCAGGCATTTGCCAAGCCCAAATCCTTCCATCAGATTGCAACAGGGTATAGCGTGATTCATCATGATAAATGACATCATATATTCTCTTCAAACCATTGTTAGAGCCTTCCTATGCTGCGTGGGGCTTGGGTGACAAGTCTCTCTTCCTTATAGGATTGTACAGCCACACTAACTCGTTTTCATGATGTCCGGTAGTGTCTGCTCGTTGGCCATATCGTGCCTTCATTTGTTCGCTCTCTGTTTTCAATCTCTTCTGGACAGTGGTGTATACATTCTCTAGTTACCTTGCCAGATCTGGGCAGTACTAGTCGGTGGGGACGAGATGGTCTTCAAGTTGCCCAGATGCTAAACTCACTATGAGGTGTAGTTCTCTTCCAAACAGCGTCCTTGCTGGTGTGCATCCAGTGACCTCATGCACTACCTACCAGTATGCCAAGAGGAATAACGGAAGATGACGATCCTAGTCTCTCTGATGTTCACTGTTGACTATTTGTAGGTGATTGTCATTGGTTTTCACAATGGTCAACAGTTCTTTCCAGGTGACACAGTAATTTCTTTCCGATTTAGGGAGAGCCTTACTGAAGTATGCGTCTCTCTTTATTGTCCACCACTTGAGACAGGACAACCCCAATGTCAATTTCGCTGGTGTCCGTGTTGAGCACGAAGTTTGCTTCAGCTCTGGGCTGCGCCAATACCAGTGCTGTACACAGGGTATGCTTCAGGTGGTTGAAAGCTTTCTGTCATTCCTCCTTCCAGATAAATTCATTCTCCATAAGGCGATGCAACAGTTTGGCGATGTTGGCGAATCTTCTGACAGGTCATTGGTGGTAGGTGAAGAAGCCTGGAAACTTTGAAGCTGGGACTTGTCCTTGAGTACTAGCCAGCTCCCCAATGCCATGTTTTTCTCTAGTTTGGTTCATACTCCTTCCTCTGAGAAGATATGACCAAGATACTGTGCTTCCTTCCTGAAGAGTTGGCTTTTTTTCTTGTCTCAGTCTAACTGGGTTGCTCTCAATTTTCAAAAAATCTTCCTTAGTTTTTGAAGTGCTTTCCAGAACAGTGATGTCATCCATGTATATCAGGCATATCTTCCAGGGTAGTCCTCTCACCACAGTCTCCTTCAGTCTCTTGAAAGGGCATTGCACAACGTGAATGGCATGACCTTGAATTGTAAGAGACAGTGTCGAACAGAGAATACAGAGAATACAGTCTTCTCTCAGTCTTGAATCTCCACCTGTCAGTAGCCTATCTTCAGATCCAACGTAGGGAACCACTTCAACCCTGATATCGTGTCCAGGAAGGAAGCACAGTATCTTGGTCATATCTTCTCAGAGGAAGGAGTTTGAACCAAACTAGAGAAAAACATGGCATTGGGGAGGTGGCTAGTACTCAAGGACAAGTCCCAGCTTCAAAGTTTCCAGGCTTCTTCACCGTCTGAGGTAGCAGATAGCTGGTTCTGGGTTGTTGTTGTTGTTGTTGTTGTTTTTTTTTTTTTTTTTTTTTTTTTTCATCATTCACTCTCCTGTAGCCAACACAGAACTGAGTAGAGCCATCCTTCTTCTTTACCAATACTATTGGGGAGCTCCAAGGGCTTTCCAAGGGTTCTGCTACTTCCTGCTTCTTAATTTCTTCGATCATCTTGCCCTCTTTGTGTTGCTTCACAAACAGAACATGTCAGAATAAACCCTTAATTGGTGCGCTATCACCTACATCAATCTGATGTGAGACGAGTTTCGCCCTGCCATTGTTCTCCAGGGAGAAGATGTTCTGATACTCCAGTAGTAAGTCCGTCAGTAGCTTCTCTCATTGCCCACATTCTAGTTTATCACTGGATCCTTCATACACCTTCCTCAGGACCTCTGGCATGTTCCATCCTGCTCCTACTCGCATGTCTATTGCAGTGGGTGATCTAATTTGATGGCTTTGCAGTGGGCAATCCATGTAACAGGCTCACAAATCTGACTTCTGTACCTTGGTGGATGGTGATGTCATAATCATTTAAGTTGGACAGTTGAATATGAGGCTGATGAGAGGTGTTGATCAGCATCTTGGCGATCAGCAGTCCCTTTGTTTGAATGTCCTGATACTCAGGTTCCAGAATATTTTTCAAATCATCAGCGGCTCCATCCATCGTGTCCAGAGTATCATCAGTCTGAGGTAGCAGATAGCTCGGTCGTAGCTGGGATGTCAGGTTGTCTCGCTGCTTCACTTGGCATAAACCAGTTGCATTGTAATTTCTTCATCTCCATACTAAAGTGTATTGGAACTCATGTCCAGATGATTTTATGCTCATTCAGGACGTCAAGTCTGATGACATGATATCTGCTATAAGAACACGGTGCTTCACTGTCCTCTGCTCTACGGAGAATTCCATCACTGTCTTGCCATAAACATGTGTTTTCTTTCGTGTGACAATTGCCAGGCTTAGGGGCAAAGCCTCCTCTGCCGCACAACTGTTGGCTTGATAATGGTCCTTATTGCTCCAGTGTCAGTCAGCATGCTCTACACTACCCTGTCTATCTACCATCAGGCTGCTACCATTGGATCATAGTCTCATTGCACAGGTGTGAGTTGCCAGGATTCATGATTACCCTGAGCTAGCCTTCATCCTGTAAACTGGCTATTTGTTGTTTCCCTGACTAGTGTGCTTCTTGGCCATCTTGGCATCAACTGGAGGCTCTTATCTTCAATGGTCTTTGTAATTCCGGCTTATGTGGCCCCTGTTACCACAATTCCAGCAGGTAGCAGATCTTCAGGGCATCCGCCGGCTCATGTGTCATTTTCATTGCCTTGTTCACTGGGTTTCGCTTGGCTTCGTAAAACCCTCCTACAGTTTTAAGGAAGTCGATCAGGGACTTACCTACCTGTGGCTTCACAGTTTTGTCCACTTCCAGGCAATACACCCTAGTCTGTAGTCTTGATGCTTGCTTCGTGGCCTTAAACTTCAGTGCATGTTTGAGAGCATATCCTAGGGTCTTGTTGCAGGCAAGGCGAAGAACCTGTTGATTATCAGGGTCAATGCAGTCCATCTATGAAGGTCTGCCTACCCAGCTGTTTGAAGAACAGCTTATGGGTAGGCCAGGCAGATGAGACGAGCAACATCTGTCTCAAACTCGTGGAGAGTCTCTATATTCTTCTCAGTTCTGGTTTGAAGCTGTGTCTGGTAAGCCTGTTAGAGGTGGCTACCTCCATTTTGGATGTCCATGTGGGCGAGGAGCTTAGTGTAGTCGCTCTGAGCGCCATATGGTATCACCTGTAGGACATTGAGGGTGCCCCCTTCAGAGCCACAATGAGGGGTGTAGTTTTGTCCCTTTCACTCCAACAGTTATTGGAACAGGTCACCTTAAACTGCCACAGGTACTTACTCCATGGCACCTTCCCATTAAATGCTGGAGGCCACCGCTTGGTTGAACTCAGTACTGCAGATGTTGACCCCTCTGCATAGGTCACGTCTTGTGTGTTTTGTAGCTGGGCAACTTCTCTCAGCGGGTCCTGGCAAATAGTGTTAAACTTTTGGTCGACCATGTCTATTTTCTGTTCAACCTCACATTGTATGATGTTCATTCTTTCTTTAAGTTCATTTTTTACTGCCTGCAGAATATGTTTTACCTTGTGGTGAGTTTCCTCAATCTTTCCCTGACTGTATTCTATTATTCTACCTTTTTATGGCCTTCCATCTTCACCATTGTCTTCTGTCTGTCTTCCATCTTCTTCTGGCCTTCTTACACCTCCTCCATCGTCTTCTGTCCATCTTCCATCTATTACTCCATCTTCTCCTTCATCATCTTCTGTCCATCTTCCATCTCCTTTTCCATTTTCTTCTGGCCTTCTTTCATCTTCTCCTCCATCATCTTGTGGCCTTCTTTCATCTCCTTTGTCATTTTTCTAGAGAGCACTTAACTAATCGTCTATTATCATGTGGCTTCAGCTATTGCCATGTAGTAAATTAGCACAAGAGGCTTATATGTGTGTGCGTACTCACTGTACACAGATGTTCTGGAATTCTCCCGAAGGCAATCAAAATCTACAGTATCTGGTCTGCTGATTCATGCTGATTACAACTATTTGTCACTCGTGCGGTCTTTTCTGACTTCTGACACTACTTTCACTAAAAATAAAACACTGTCTGTTGTATTGATCTAATTTAATGTAGGATGGCCCAGTTAGTGCATTCACACAGTTATATTTGAAATTACAAAGATCCGAGCTACGTACAATAGATATTAATCTAAAATGAAAGATATATAAATATTTACAAAGTACACAATTATACACAATAAAAACCGTACAATCCTATATAATACATATTTACATAAATAACAACATAAACAAAGGAAAATACCAAACCAAACCCCATGGCACTACAGCCCTTGAAGGGCCTTGGCCTACCAAGCAACCGCTGCTCAGCTCGAAGGCCTGCAGATTACGAGGTGTCGTGTGGTCAGCACGACGATTCCTCTCGGCCGTTATTCTTGGCTTTCTAGACTGGGGCCGCCATCTCACCGTCAGATAGCTCCTCAATTCTAATCACGTAGGCTGAGTGGACCTCGAACCAGCCCTCAGGTCCAGGTAAAAATCCCTGACCTGGCCGGGAATCGAACCCGGAGCCTCCGGGTAAGAGGCAGGTATGCTACCCCTACACCACGGGGCCGGCAAAGGAAAATACAGTACATTTAAATTCAAGAGAAGAAACAGAAAACAGCAAGAAGGGAAATTAAGTTACATGAGAACTATTGTGACAGAAAGAAGGAAACGATATGAAGATGTCTAGGTTCTTGTTGATAGATGAGATATTGCATTGCTGGAATACATGCAGAAAAGGACCTTTGGATGAGAGAAAGCCGGAAGTAAGGAATATGAAATAGTGTCTTTATTCTGGTACTACAGGATGGAATGTGGATGGGGAATAAGGAAACTAATTATGGAGACCTAAATAAACCATTAGCTGCTTTGTATATCAGCTTTAGGTCGGCTACTTTCCTCCAAGCAGAAAGAGTTTTGAGTTTTAGTTTCCCAAGCACTTGGATAGTGCTCAAATTGTGACAGGCATGGACCATGACTCTGATGATAGCACAGAAAAAAGACTGTACATCATCAAGGTGGCTGAGATTTGAAGAAGCAGAAATGGATCTGATTGGAGAGGTGTATTCAACAATCAGTAAAATACAGGAAATATAGAATGCTCTGAGGGAATTAATATCTGTGATGTTAGAAAACCTGCAAAGTAAACCACGGAGTGACATAACACATGAGGTGACCCTGTTTATGTGCGAAACAAACAACAATTTACTGTCAGAATTCGCTCCTCAGTCTTTTTGATTATCAACAATTGTAATCAGTTGATTCAGTAGGTGATATTCTTGTAGAACGGACGAAGTGTGAACGAAATGGTGGAACACTTGGAGGGATGAGGTTTAAGTCGTCATGTAGTACACCAATGTGACAGTGAATCAAGCGCATTTTGCAAGTGGATTGTATCTGTGGGAGAATCAATCTGCTTGAAGATTTTACAATCATCTGCAAAGAGATAGATTTCACATAAATGGTGGGAAACCATATCAATAAGTAGAGCCCTGCACGGATGTGGATATCTGCAAAGTTAGTGTCTTGACGGATGCAAACTGTATGGCAGTATGGATAATTTTGCTGATAATTTATAAATAATGAAACTTATTGATTTTCTCTCAGGTATACTCTTATTTTTGCTTGTGGTTGGGCGACCTTGACCATGGTATGGGAGAATGGTTATATGTAAAGAGCCTTGAGACTATACAGCCGTAAATCTGACTTAAACCTAACTGGCTCCTGCCTGCAGTTAATGGAAGGAAGGAACAAAGGTCAATACGTCAATGGTTGTCGCAAGAGAAATCTCTCATAAACCTGAGTCTATAGGGGGTCTGCTGCTTGGTTCAGGCCTATTGTATTATGTTAGCAGATCTATCCATTTCAATAACTTGGGTGTAATGTACTGTAGTTAAATATTTACAACATCCGCAGATAACTATTTGCGGACGTGAATGAAGGAAGTGTGGGTGCGGATAATATTTTGTATATCCGTGCAGGGCTCTATCAGTAAGACCATTAACAAACAGGGCAAAAAGAAGGGGACCTAGGATACTGCCTGTGGGAAACTAGAGGGGGTGGTGGTTGGAGAAGAACTTCATCCAGTAAGATCCACGCACTGTAGTCCTTCACTCAGAAAGCTACTTTTTGCTATTTGTTTTACGTCGCACCGACACAGATAGGTCTTATGGCGATGATGGGAGAGGAGAGACTTGGGAATGGGAAGGAAGGGGCCAACTCACCCGGTCAGAAAGCTACTATTAATAGAGCTAGAAGATTCCCATGCACATCAAACCCTTCAGAAAGTTTGTGTGCAAGAAGCGCATGATTCACGGTATCAAAGGCCTTCACAATGCCAATATAGCATACATCAAATTGAGAACCTGTGTGGATGGCAGACATGGCATGAAGGAGGAGGATAGCCAAGTTAGTTACGCAGGAGCTTCCAGGAAGGAAACCATGCTGCTGGGGGGATATGTATGGAATTGTAAATGGAAGCAAGCGCTGTTGGATGATCCTTTCACAAATGATTGATAAAGCAGGTAATATAGAGACCTTGCGATAATTTGTGTTATCCCACCTCTTTCCACCTTTAAGAATGGGTGTGATATAAGCAAGTTTCCAGGAGCTGGGAAAGTAGCCGATTGAGAAGCAACGATTGAATGTCACACTAATAGGGGTATGAAAGAGCTACTGCTGTATTCTTAAGGAAGATAGGACTGAGACCATCAGGTCCAGTGGGTTTATTTTCTGACAGAGATAAAAGTAGGGAGTACACTTCAGATTCAGTGGTAGAAATATTACTCAGGCTATGGGAAGTAATGGTTTGATTTTAGGAAAATCAGCATACTGAACAGGTTTAACAAAATTAGATGTGAAATATTCATTGAACAATTCAGGTCTATCTGCTCCACTGGCTACAGAATGGTTCCAGGTTACTAGTTCCGGTATTGATTTGTTGTCTCTTCTGTTATTTGTAAGTAACCAGAACCTTTTACTGTTGTTTGTTACTTCAAGATGGGCTCCATTAATATATTCTGAGTAATCCCTCCTTAATAAATACTTGTGGTGTTTACTAAGGTCAGAGAAAATTTTATAATTTCTCTTGGTGGGCACATTCTTCCATTATTTCTAGGCTTCCAATTTCTTAAGTTCAGCACCTTTAGTATCACTCTTCTTTCATTTGGCGGGGAATTTCCTGGACATCAAATGGGTAGGTACGAGGTCACGGATCACAGCATTAGTGGCTATTTACTATAACCTTTCAACGGTCTCGAGGTCAAGTACAAAGGAGCCATTGAAAGTTATAAATAAAATAGATCAACAGAAGCGGTGCATAAGTACACATCTAGCCAGAATACGTCCAATCTATACGTCCAACTATGTTCATAAACCGAGACAACTCGCTCATTAAAAGGAAATTTAATGGGGTGAAATCAGGAAATTCACAAGCTCAGAACCCCGTGGTATTTGGATGATTGAATTAAGAACATAAGTTGGGATACAAATAGAGACCAGCAGATAAAAGATTGCATCAACAGCTGTGAAGGAGAAATCTCATATGTAACATTCAGGTTCAGGAACATCACGCAGCGGAGGCCATGGAACAGTTTGGAGTAGTGCAAGTTTAATCTTCAAGAAGGCGTTTGCGGAGTGATGGATTGTATGCATTGAGAAGATAAATGAATGGCAGAATGTGTTCCTTTGTGCATTTCCGTGAATGAAGAGAGTGACTGTGTTAGGCAAAATGTTCCTCAAATGTCAAAAACAGATGTAACGGAGATTACGGCATAGTAATTTTAACCTAACATGTCTGTCATTATGTATCTGTGAGAGATGTTGATCTCATCATTGGTAAAAATGAAATTCTGTCTATCGTCAATGTCAAGTAGTGAAGGTATACAAGCTCGATCATATTTCATCTAATTTTCTGATACTGTTTGAATAATCATGAGAATCTATTTGCAGTGAGATAATATTGAGTGCTACGTATGTAAGTTCAGTGAGTGATTATATGTAATTAATGTCAGTGTCGAGATCTTCTTTAGAATAACTTGTGCCGCAGAATAATTTAATGAAGTGCGAGTATGCTGTAAATGATATGATGATTTTATACGCGTATAGTTGAGGTTCTTCGATACCTGCGCTTGTATATTTGAAGGATGATGTAGACATGGTGCACATTTTGAGATGATATGTGGTAAATATTAGGGTCGTCGAATATATTATGATAAGATAATGTGATTATTATAATAATGTGGTTTGTTGAGATTGGTACTACGGTAATGTGGTAAATCTTTGAGAATGTCAATGAACCTAGGGTAGTAATGTTTAGGTGAGATGTTCATCATGTGATTTTAAAGATTTTGGATAGGCAAGCGAAATAATGTGATGTTAGTATTTTCAAAGGTATCCCGGAGAGATTGAATGTTAAGCGTGTGGAAATCATCAAAATACGAATTTATGGCACGGCATGAAGGTAAAACAAATGTATTAGTGGATGAATTGTTAGGATCTTCAGTAAATGACATATCTAAACAGTAAAATAAGTTGTTTTAAGAGGTTAATGTCACCTGTTGAATTGCGTTAGCGTTCAAAGTAATTGCTTGCTGTAGTTAATTTTGGGCAGTAGTGTTATTTTCAGGAAATTTTGGAGGAGAGCAGATGCAGTACGGACATTCCGATATTACCGTTTCATTGAACATGCCAGTAGTTAGATGTTGTTGATTTTAGGTACGGTGAAGCTGAATGTTCCAGATGAGTGATGACATCACCATGATTGTTTATTTATTGAATTTTTTTGGGTCCCTTTGGATGATTGACAGATGATTATATTTTCTCATGCAACGTTAAGGAGACTAACCGTCGGGATATTCAAGTTATATGTTAGATAGTTAGACAGTTAAATGATCAAACAGATAGAACATGGGAAGGCAGATTATGGGCATATATTGACTCAGATGAATGAACAAAGTGAATGATACTTTATGATTGGCAGATTTTTCAGAGAACTGTTAATGATTTCATTATTTGTGGAAATTATTTCCAATATTGTGATGAATTATTCAAGAATTTTAGGAAGTTAACGTCAGATAATGTTTATAATGTTTGTGAAACCAGCAGAGATTGATCAATGTGTTACTTGTAATTCTCTGTCATGTTGTCTAGTCAGATGATTATTACTATTATTATATTTTCTTTCATGAGTAATTAATTAAATGGAGTATCCTTCCAAAATTTTATTGTGATCTTTTCATTTTAAAATTACAATTTAAGAGTCTTTACACAGACAGGTAGGGCTTGGAAATTACTTTGTGTTTGAGCTGATGTTGGAAGAGATCTGACCGGTACTCGCCGAATGGCCATGCCCGTGAGTGAAATTTCTTGCAAACCGTTGATACTAGCCGAGGTTTAATTGAAGAAAATCATGTCATTTCGAACCACTCACATCCACGAACGGTCACATTACAAAGTCTCTTGTCCTCACAGTAGGTCACCAGCTTTGGTACAGGATTTATCTGGAAAGACAATCCCTTCCATAATCTTGATTGACAGCTCACTTTTTACTTCAATTTGCACACTCAGTCACTCCAATCAGCAGCTTCACGCACATAGATTTGAACCTTTAGTCCATTAGCAATCATGACCCACGACGACTTTTCCTTGGCTTCACTCTACAGAAGTCCATCATTCTCACAATCATTTCATATTGCCGCTTCACATAGCCACAGTGAACTACTAAGCACGTATTACTCAGCAAGATAAGAACACAGCACCACTAAACAACGGTGACCACACTTTGACATTACTCTCTGTCGTACTCGTCTATTACACTCAGCTACGATGATCGCAGTGAGCTCTACTACTGCTCAGTCTCACTAATAACAACAACAACAACAACAACACGCTCCTACGCTACTGACACTGACTGTTCACAGTGACCCTCTTTATATAATCCAGCTGGTGAAATACTTCGGAATGTGACTAGAGAAGGAACATTCTTGTTTCACATTCCAGAAGGCGCATGAGGAAACCAGACAAAAGCACAATACAAGGAAAAGCCAGCTATGCCCCAAGGCTGGCTGGGGGTCTCTGGTCTGACTTGCTCAATCCTTCCAGGAAATACCAATGGGGGCGTTGACAAAATTGACAGCTACTTGAGTAGGCTACATACCAGTATATTATATATTAAATGCAGGAAACACATTTACATTACAGAAACTCATTAAAATTTGTGTGCCACAAACCTACTACGCTGTCGTAGCAGGAGGAGAGGTGATACTCCTGTGTGGCGCATCCCAGGTGGCAGATAGTGGGGTCCTAACCGGCTTGCCAGAAGACTTGAGTGAAATAAAATAGCTCTCGTGGACCAAACACACAACCCCCTATGAGTGAGAGATGCAGATGAAGAATACACCCGCACTATCCCCTGCTTGTCATAAGGGAACCATGGGATTACCTGTGATTACTACATCACGCGAGAAACACCATGAGTCGACTTTTCTTGCGATTAGTACCACTATGTGAGGAATACCATGGGTCTGTGAGTGGATCACTATAGGTTTATAGTACCCATGTGTAGTATCTGAGACAATGACGGAGGCTCATCCTCTGTCCAGACTCAGCTGAACACTCCAAGGAGATGAAAAGATGCTGTGCTCGCTGGGGTGTTTCAGCATCTGGTTATGGACAGCGTGGGTCTGCATTCCGAGGAACACCACGGGTCTGGGAGTTAGTACCACTATATGAGCGACACACATTGTGGTACTACTTGCGGGTAGTGTACTACGCACTGGTAATGCAGTCCTATGGTATTTCTACAATCATGGTGCCACTCTTAGGCAATGCAAACCCATGATGTTCCTCAGTTCCATAGTTCTATTTTACTAGCGATAAGTAACATTATGAGAGGCCATTGACCTGGATTTTGGACCCCTTTAGACAACAAGCCTCATCGGTTCAGGACTGTGCTTTGGAAGCAGTCCCTTGATCAGTATATACCATTGTTTTAAGTTAGTTTCTGGGAAGGTGGGGTATTGCGGGTTGGATCCACTGATTGTTTTAAGTTCATAATCATTGTTCATTTTTGTCTTTTTGAATTCTAGTCAGTGGATGAATTTTGGAATTTAAAATTGTCATTACATTTTGTTTCATTTCGTACCATTAGGGGCCGATGACCTAGATGTTAGGACCCTTTAAACATCATCATCATCAAAATGCCTGTGAAGATGCCTTTAAAGTAATATTTCTTTAACATTTAACACTGCTGAATTAAAGGATAACATAGTAGCCTTTCAGTACATCTGAATTTATGATATTGTCAAATTATTGGATGAGAAATGAAAAAAATTAGGATAAATACACTATTATATACCATATTTGCTTGCATATAACTCGCACGTTTTTGACAAAAAACAAGTGTGAACATTTTTGGTGCGTGATATATGCAGGGTCTTGTGTGCAAAAGATCATATTCCCGAAAAAGCGTAAAATTTGCATTAGGCTATTGAAACAAGACAACTGGCATACTTACCGTATTCATTGTCACTGTCTTCAGTCTCCAAGCTATTCTTGCGTGCATCATTCTGGTCACCATCCCATACTGCATCATCCTGACTTCCATCCAACGCATTTGCGATGCCCATCTTCAAGAAACTCTTCACAGTAACGTCCGTTGACACCATAACCCATG
Source organism: Anabrus simplex (assembly GCF_040414725.1). NCBI lineage: Eukaryota > Metazoa > Arthropoda > Insecta > Orthoptera > Tettigoniidae > Anabrus > Anabrus simplex. The sequence continues at coordinate 191,416,725 of NC_090270.1, forward strand.
CCCGTATAACCCAGTCATACAAGAGTTCATCTGAGGGCCTCTTTATTTTGACTGCTGGTGTCAGCTCAGGCTCTCCTCCTGCCATCCATTTGGCGTACAATTTAAGTATGTTGTCCTTCAAGAGCTTGTTGATGGAAATGTAGACAATTTGATAGTCCATCATCTGCATTGCCAGTTTGAAATAAGAAGTAATTACTTTTCTTCCACATTGCTATCATGGTGATGAAAATCTATGATTTTGTTGCTGAAATTGCTTGGCATTCTTTGCCTGAGAGATGTTCACCTTCACAGACACAATTCCTTTCATGTCATGAATCTATGGACCCAACCCCGGCTCGCTTTCAGATCTGAACAGCTGATTCCTCCTTTAATAGGTAGTTCGCGTGCTTTGAAATGTAGCATCTCATGCGAGATACTAAAGCCATTATTTCGCAGCTCCATAACGTAATGAAGAGCTTGTCTTCCAGATCAGGAAACTTACCAGTTTTCGGCCCTCTGAATGCCTTACTTGTTTGGTTGGTGGTTTCTAGCGCAGCTTTCTGTTTACACTAGTAGCAAACATTAAACTCAGGCACACTGTATTCTCGACCAGTAGCTCTGTTACTGTCTTCTTCAGCATATTTTATCACTTCGAGTTTAAACACACCCAGCTGTGTAACTCCCATGTTTCTCCATAACTTAAAGATCGACCTACACAAGAAAACTTAACTGAGAAACGACAATGAAACGTGAAGACAGAATACTTGTACTTGTCGACAATACAACAGATGGACAATAACTAATACCATGGTCACTTGACTTCCTGGACAGGGAAACACTCCCAGTTCACATGATCAGCTCTGCTGGACAGGTAGCGATAAGCATATTGACAAAGATGGAAGAATGAGAGGGATGGCTGAATGTGACTGACTGGCTAGGAATGCGGCCTTGGGGTGGGAGTTTGCGCTTTTGGTATTTTTGTTACAACAGCTAGCCTCAACCGTTCTGCAGGTAGAAAGAAATGCAGCTTCTTCTTGTACTTTCACGTACAAAGTATCATAACAGCAATTGGTACAGCCCTGATATTTAATGTAGGCATGTCTATGGAATACCCAAACTTTATTTTGTGTATGTTCCATATGTCTTTATGATGTCAGAAAATAATGCGAGTTATGTACGGGGATTTTTTGTTCAAATGTTAAAATGGGGTGCAAGATATACGCGGTGGTGAGTTTTATGCAAGCAAATACGCTACTTCAAATCTAGAAGTGACACATTCTGATATTCACAGATAGAAATAAATATTGCTTCGTTTCAAAAGATGGCATTATTTTACAACTTGCCTTATAGTGGTTCCACACACAGCTATTGATGCCTTGGTCACTAGTTTCAAATGTCTCTTTACAGCTTGTATATAACAAGGTAAACTTAGTACGTTTGTCAAATTAAAATACTCTTCGTCATCCTCAGTTTCAGGTAGTAATTTTAGTATCTTCCTCCAGTAAGCCCATTGTGACAGGAGGCTCCATTAGCTGACAGTCTTGTCTTGAAATCTTATCAGTATAGTCTTTAACAGCAAAGTTGATCTTAGGAATCCAAATGCGAAATCTTCTGATGCTGGGTTTATACTCAGCTCCAGCTCTCAAAATTTGGTGGAAACCTAATAACCTGATGCATTTTCTCTTGTCAGTTATTAAAGTCAAAATCATATCTTCATGGTGAGTAAAATAGGTATTTCTCAGTATACTGGATCAGTTAGGCATTTCTCTACATTACTGGATCAGATACTATCTTCGAATCTTCTGGTTGGTAATGGGAAAATTCATTGATGCACCATAAGTGTTTTGAACTGTTTTTGATGATGATGATGATGATACTTGTTGTTAGGGGGCCTAACATCGAAAGTCATTGGCCCTGAACCGTTTTTACAGGAAGGATTCGTCTTATATCAAACCAAGCAGGTGCATATATTTTAATAAGAAAAGTTCCTAAAATGCAGAGGGGTTCACTTGTGTTCTCTGCATTCACATACAAATGCAATATTCATTTGGCAGTAGTTAACCATCTTGAAGTACCAGTTTTCTAGGATTCCTATAGCATAAATCAGGGGAGCAATTTCTACTTGTTACGGCTAAGCAGATTTAGGAAAGGTTTGATCTGAGCGTGAATTTCTTTAGCTTGAAATGAGGGTATATTTTTCTAAGTATGCTCAAATGATGTGACTGGAAGGTCTACACAAAGGTAGAATAGAGTATATTAGGTAGGCCAATCGCGCTCACAGCGCTCTCATTGGATGACCACGCGTGACATTGACTGGAGGGCTACGAGTGCGTGCCTGGATGCAACTGCAACATAAACCTCGATAATTAGGAAAAATACAAGTTTTAATGCATTTTAAAGTTTGACCTCATAAAAGCAAAATGGTACTCTACATACCACCTGCAATCAATCATATAATGCTGTAGATGCAATGACCTGTAATAATTGCTGCATGTAGAATGTAAGGATAGAGAAGGGCTAGATTAGATTTATTTAGGACTGGAATTGTAGGGTATTCAATTATAATTTTTATTTTTATTGTATTTAATTGTAGCAGTGATATTATTATTATTATCATCATCATCATCATCATTATCATCATCATCATCATCCCCCCTGCGAACCATGTGACCTTGCTGCGGTGGGGAGGCTCGCGTGTCCCAATGAAGCAGATAGCCGAGCTGCAGGTGCAGGTGCAACCATATCGGATGGGTATCTGTTGAGAGACCAGACTAAGGAATGGTTCATCGAAAGGGGGGTAGCAGCCTTCGGAAGTTGCAAGGGCGTCAGTCTGGATGATTGACTGATATGCCCTTGTAATAATACTCAACATGGCTTAGCCGTGTTGATACTGCTACATGGCTGAAAGCAACAGGAAACTACAGCTGTAACTAACTCCCGAGGACATGCAGCTCTCTCTGTATGATTGATGTACTGATGATGGCTTCCTCCCGGGTAAAATATTCCGGAGGTAAACTAGTCCCCCATTCGGATCTCCGGGTGGGGACTACACGAGAGGGGGCGATCATCAGGAAGATGGATACTGACATTCTGCGAATCGGAGCGTGGAATGTTAGAAGTTTGAATCGTTGTGGTAGATTAGAGAATCTGAAAAGGGAGATGGATAGACTAAAGTTAGATGTATTTAGTATAAGTGAAGTACTTTGGCAGGAAGAACAGGATTTTTGGTCAGGCGACTATCGAATTATCAACACAAAATCAAACAGAGGAAATGCAGGAGTTGGTTTAATAATGAATAAGAAAATAGGGCAGCGGGTAAGCTACTATGACCAGCATAGTGAAAGAATTATTGTCGTCAAGATAGACACGAAACCAATGCCCACCACAATAGTGCAGGTCTATATACCAACTAGCTCAGCGGATGATGAGGAAATCGAAAGAACATATGAAAAGATAAAAGATTTAATACAATATGTAAAAGGTGACAAGAATCTAATTGTGATAGGAGACTGGAATACAGTAGTAGGCCAAGGAAGAGGAGGTAATACAGTAGGAGAATTTGGATTGGGACAAAGGAACGAAAGAGGAAGTCGGCTGGTTGAATTCTGCTCTGATCATAATTTAGTCCTTGCTAATACTTGGTTCAAACACTACAAACGATGGCTTTATAGGTGGACGAGACCTGGAGACACTGGAAGGTATCAAATAGACTTCATTATTATTAGGCAGAGATTCAGAAACCAGGTGTTGGATTGCAGAACTTTCCCAGGAGCAGACGTGGACTCTGACCACAACTTGTTGGTCATGAAATGCCATCTGAAGCTGAAGAAATTGAAGAAAGGAAAGAATGCAAAAAGGTGGGATCTAGACAAGTTGAAAGAAAAGAGTGTGAGGGATTGTTTCAAAGAACATGTTGCAGAAGGACTAAATGAAAAGTCTGAAGGAAACACAATAGAAAAAGAATGGATAGTCACGAAAAATGAAGTCAGCAGGGCTGCCGAAGAAATGTTAGGAAGGAAGAAAAGATCAACTAAGAATCAGTGGATAACTCAGGAGATACTAGACCTGATTGATGAACGACGAAAATACAAGAATGCTAGAAATGAAGAGGGCAGAAAAGAATACAGGTGATTAAAGAATCAAGTGGATAGAAAGTGCAAGGTAGCTACGGAAGATTGGCTGAAGGAGAAGTGCAAGGAAGTCGAAGGTTGTATGGTCCTAGGAAATGTAGATGCTGCATACAGGAAAATCAAGGAAACCTTTGGAGAAAGGAAATCTAGGTGTATGAATATTAAGAGCTCAGATGGAAATCCACTTCTAAGGAAAGAAGACAAAGTAGAAAGATGGCAGGAACATATCCAACAGTTGTATCAAGGTGCAGATGTAGATAATTCGGTTCTGGAACAAGAAGAGGCTGTTGATGCTGATGAAATGGGAGACCCAATTTTGAGGTCAGAGTTTGACAGAGCTGTGAGTGACCTAAATAGGAACAAGGCACCTGGAATTGATGACATTCCCTCTGAATTACTGACTGCCTTAGGAGAAACCAGCATGGCAAGGTTATTCCATCTAGTGTGTAAGATGTATGAGACAGGAGAAGTCCCATCCGATTTTCGGCAGAATGTTGTTATACCTTTTCCCAAGAAAGCCGGTGCTGACAGGTGTGAAAACGATCACACCATTAGTTTAGTATCTCATGCCTGCAAAATTTTAACACATATTGTTTACAGAAGAATGAAAAAACAAGTTGAAGTTGAAGATTGGCTTCAGAAGAAATGTAGGAACACGTGAAGCAATCCTGACTTTACGTCTGATCTTCGAGGATCGAATCAAGAAGAGCAAGCCCACTTACGTGGCATTCGTAGATCTAGAAAAGGCATTCGATAATGTTGACTGGACCAAGCTATTTAAGATTCTGAAGGTGATTGGGATCAGATACCGAGAACAAAGAATTATCTACAATCTGTATAAAAGTCTGCAGTGATAAGAATCGAGAGCTTTGAATAAGAAGCAGCAATCCAGAAAGGAGTGAGGCAAGGCTGCAGTTTGTCGCCCCCCCTTTTCAGTGTTTACGTAGAATAAGCAGTAAAGGAAATCAAAGAGGAATTTGGAAAGGGAATCACAGTCCAAGGAGAGGAAATCAAAACCTTGAGATTTGCCGATGATATTGTTATTTTATCTGAGACTGCAGAAGATCTTGAGAAGCTGCTGAATGGTATGGACGAAGTCGTGGGTAAGGAGTACAAGATGAAAATAAATAAGTCCAAAACAAAAGTAATGGAGTGCAGTCGAACGAAGGCAGGTGATGCAGGAAATATTAAATTAGGAAATGAAGTCTTAAAGGACGAAAATGAATATTGTTACTTGGGTAGTAAAATAACTAACGATGGCAGAAGTAAGGAGGACATAAAATGCAGATTAGCACAAGTAAGAGCTTTCTTAAGAAAAGAAATTTGCTCACTTCAAACATTGATATAGGAATTAGAAAGATTTTTTTTGAAGACTTTCGTGTGGAGCGTGGCATTGTATGGAAGTGAAACGTGGACGATAACTAGCTCAGAACGAAAGATAATAGAAGCTTTTGAAATGTGGTGTTACAGAAGAATGCTGAAGGTGAGATGGATAGATCGAATCACAAATGAAGAGATACTGAATCAAATTGGCGAGAGGAGATCGATTTGGCTAAATTTGACAAAAAAAAGAGATAGAATGATACGACACATCTTAAGACACCCAGGACTCGTTCAGTTGGTTTTTGAAGGAAGTGTAGGTGGTAAGAACGGTAGGGGTAGACCAAGGTATGAATACGACAAGCAGATTAGAGCAGATGTAGGATGCAGTAGTTACGTAGAAATAAAAGGTTAGCACGGGATAGGGTGGCATGGACAGCTGCATCAAATCAGTCTATGGACTGATGACTCAAACAACAACAATTATAATAATATAGATTATTAATTATTATTATTTGTAGTACGTTAGCATTACGTCACTTAGTTGTATTTATTTGGTCATGTGCCGTTTCTCTCTATTTATGTATAGTAAGAGGTGGTAAGGAGAGATGGGTAAAGGGGAGCAGGACATATCTGTAAGAGGATGGGATAGGACGGGCCTACCCCAAATATGTAAAAGAATGATAGAGATATATGTGGAACGAGGAGTGAGAGAGGCGGAGAACAGGAGGAGAGCGGTTTCAGCCTCACTTGGCCAGCCGCTAATGGAATGGTGAGAAAACTGCACTGTCATCTGGTAGGGGTTGTTGGAGTCTTCTTTTTGGCCCCACAAATAGGGCCCATCGTGTCATCACTGGGAGGGTGGCCTTTTTCTCACCAGGGGTGATGACATGGCCGGACAGTAGTAGTAGGTCGTTAACTTATCCTTCTTTGTATTATCATTATTACTATTTTTTTAAATTTTTTTTAAAAATCCTGTTTCTTAATATCCAGTGGAGACGATGGACGTGGCATGTAGGGACTGAGGATGACTGCTGTGGTGACCCTCCATAGGGATTGTCACGTTTCCGGATTATCTGATGGACCTCATGTCATGCCCAAGGGGTCTCATGTTTTTCTTTTTGTTGTAAGTTGTCTCTGCATGGAAATGGGCAGTGTAAACATGTATCTGGGCTGAACGCATGTTATGTTCAATAAATACTAATATAATGCTGTAGATAGATAATAGAAGAAACTCTGAACAATTACATCCTAAAAGCAGACTGTAGGTACAATACATACATAGACATACTGGAATAGTCATTGGTTTAATTGTATTTAGAACACAATTTGATGACTTAGGAAGTTGTTGAAGGAACTGAAGCTGCCCACAGACAACTCTTCTTCGCTGAATACTACTTCAGAATATCAATATGATAGGTTCTTTTTGTTGAGTTGACGTATTCTAATGAAACTCCTAATTCTGACGGGTTTTTTTTTAAATTTCATGTGGCTATTTCTAGCCGAGTGCAGTCCTTGTAAGGCAGACCCTCCGATGAGGGTGGACGGCATCTGCCATGTGTAGGTGACTGCATGTTATTGTGGTGGAGGATATTGTTATGTGTGGTGTGTGAGTTGCAGGGATGTTGCGGACAGCACAAACACCCAGTCCCCGGACCTTTGGAATTAACCAATTAAGGTTAAAATCCCCGACCCGGCCGGGAATCGAACCCGGGACCCTCTGAACCGAAGGCCAGTACACTGACCATTCAGCCAACGAGTCGGACAATTCTGACGTAAGAGAGATACTATTTTTGCATTGTTTTGACAGTAAGTCACTGGTGTTTTAAGCTCGGTAGATTCTTATATAAAGAAAGAAAATCTGTTCAACATCTGCAGAAACCAGTGAAGCATATCTTGTCAGCACTTATAAAGGGAGTTCAGTCATAGTTGCAAAGATTTTCACATCTGGATTGTTTTTCAAATTTAATTTGAATTTGTCTTTAACAAATCCATCAAGGTTTTCCCTAACACTCATCAGCTTCTTCCAAACTCTGAATCACAACAGGCAAATACTTGTAGCCATGCACTGCAGAAAGTTCTTACACTAGGTCTTTGTTGTTGAGTAATTGATGGGCCTGCTTGATGGCTTCTGAGTACATTGAGTCTTGGGCAGATATGAAGCATTTGATTTTATCAAAATTTTTGCCCAAGAAAATCTGTTGAGGCACAGAGAAAAGATCCTATCTAATCTTTTAAAAACACAGATAAACGTGCTCAAGCATGAAATAGAAGGAAAAAGGTGCTAAAATGTAGTAATCTCACAAAAAGGTGCAAAGGGTGCAACAAATTATGTTTATTGACCTGTCTGTACGAAAATAGCTATATTCTTGGAAAGGTGCTGCCTCTCAAGAACCTTTTACTAATAATGAGACATGAACCAGATGTGGGTGTAGTGTGACCCAAGAATTTTCATCCAGGTTCCTCTGATAAGAAGATATGTTCATCTGTTATAGTTCTTGGGGAAAATTTTCTTCCCTTCTTTCCTTGTATTGTACTTTTATCCTTTTGACCATAAAAATACATAAACTTATAGAAAACATCACTTTACACAGATTCATCCTCAGAATTTTGTGTAGGCCTAAGTTTAACATGACTTTTACTTTGTCCTCTTCTAATCTTAATTCTGCCAATTACTCTGCTCTTATCGTAGTTTGTAACTAGACTTACATCTTTTAGTTCTGCACTGGCTATCACTGCAGCAGTTACTAGAAACGCCAGTTCTGCCACAAGCCAAGGATGGTTTTACATGCATTTGTGTTACAGCAATTGATGTTACAATAATAATAACTTTGTGTGGCTATTTCTAGCCGAGTGCAGCCATTGTAAGGCAGTCCCTCCGATGAGGGTGGGCGGCATCTGCCATGTGTAGGTAACTGCGTGTTATTGTGGTGGTGGATAGTGTTATGTCTGGTGTGTGAGTTGCAGGGATGTTGCGGACAGCACAAACACCCACCCCCCGGGCCATTGGAATTAACCAATGAAGGTTAAAATCTCCAACCCAGCCGGGAATCAAACCCGGGACCCTCTGAAATGAAGGCCAGTACCAGCCAACGAGTCGGACAGCGATTGATGTTGAAGGGCTTGCAGTATGTACTGGTACAGGAAATTCAATGTCACTCTCACTTCCTTTATCAGTTATTTCATCAAAGCCTGTTTTCGAAGTCGCATGAACAGACTCAATACAATGTTCTTCCATTTTCTTAATCCACATAGTATCTTCACACATTTCCTTTCCTTGTTTAATTTTTTGGATGTTACGGTGGTACGTGTACTCTGTCTAGAACAAGTTTTCTTTGTGTTCTTTGGTCTTTCAAAAATTCTATAGCTAGGACCTGACTGTATTTATTACATTTGCATAAATAAAAATCTGCACACTTATAAGCTGCATTATCAAAAAGTATTTTAGAGTCATTGATAAACAATTCCAACTTTCCAGCTAAAATACCTGAATTTTTTGTTTCCCACAGACTTGCGTGAGGATATGTGTTTCTTATGATATACTCCTATCATCTGTAACTCACCAATTTGAGAGACAATTGGTATTTATGCCTTTAGCCATAAATTTTCTATCCTATCTGCTAAGATTTCTGATATTTCGTTTAGAGTGTGTTCTTTCAACGTTCTCTAAGATTTGATATTGTGCCTAATTTCCAAATATTGGACACTTGGGCTTTTTTCTTGTCTGTGCTGCAGTTTTTGTTCATTTATGGTTAACTCAGATTGACACTAATGAATTACTACAGTACTGCATGAAGATGCACTAGCATTGCTAAAACAAATATAAACAGAATTAAATGAAACTGATTGCATAGACAAGAATTAATGAATAGAACAACAACAAACAACATATGTTTAAATACCTTTTGAATATACAATAAGGCCCATGTAAATGGAACACGGCAGACTATTTGGATCACAAGATACACTTTGAACAGTTCGCTGGATGATCATTTGATCACATGTAGACTTGTGTAGACTTGTTATCTGCAGAGTCAAGTGTTCTCCTCTAGGAAATGGTGGAGATGACCTTTCGCCCTTCTTTGAATGGAAGAAGGGTTATAGAGATGATTTCATGTGCATTAGAACAATCGTGGGAGTTAGTTACAAAATCTAATAAGAATACCATATATTCAAAAAATTTAGTCCATTGTCCTATCATAATGAATTATCTAATGCATCCCGTTCTTTTGTGGTTAATAATGATGTTAGTAAACAACATTTTTGTTGCTATTAGAAAACAAAAATAAAAGTTATGATTTAGTCCCACCCTACTGTCCATCTTACAACTTTGTCATGTTCTTTCTGCAGACACTCACAATCCTGTAACTTATTCATTACACTATATAGTATAAAATAATCTACAGGAAGCCTTATCTGCTATTTCAGTTCTACTTGTGTTATTTATATAAGGAATCATAAAGGTCCAATAATACTGCCTTGCTGAACCCCTCTTAATCATTACAGGATCAGGTAATGCTTCACCTACTCTAATTCTCCAAGTTCTGTCTAATCTAGCCATAAATACTGTCAAAAACTATTTTGTGAATAAGTGAAATATGGTTTGATTTTTTAAAATTTCTTTTTAATATGTTACAGACACATACAGTACATTATTCATAGTTTGCTCCAGTCAGTCTTCAAAATGTCCACTGTTAGCACTCATACAGGCTGGGAGTCTCTTTGGCCAGTCATCTGTCATAGAACGGATAGCCACGAACCTCCTACACTGGCATAGCAGGGGGAGAGGTGATACTCCCACGTGGCGCGTCCCAGGTGGCGGATAGGGAGGTCCTAACCGGCTTGTTGGCAGACTTGAGGGAAATAAAATACCTCTCGCGGACTAAACACACAACCCCCTGTGGGTGGGGGACGCAGGCAGAGAATTCACCCACGGTATCCTCTGCCCATCGTACGAGGCAACTAAACGGGCAACCAAGGGATGATCAAATTAGAACCATGAAACTACTTGTGATTAGTACCACCACGCGGGGAAAACCATGGGTCGTTTTTACTTGCGCGTAGTACCACTATGTTGGGTACCAAATAGGTTTCTGATTAGTAGGATACGAGGGCTCGACGGCTTTTACAGTACCTGTGATTAGTAGCACTATATGAGCGACACCATGGGCTGAAGGAACCCATGGTTCTAGCTTGCGTATGATTAGTACCCACTATATTAGGAACACCACGGGATAGTACGAGTCCCTGTGGTTAGTACACTTAGGTGATCAACACCATAGGTTTGCGTTGCCTGTCAATAGCACTGCATTGTGCAAAACACCGTATGTCTGTAATACATGTGTGAATTTCATTACCTGTGAATAGTACCATAATGTGTGGAATACCGCTAGTCTACGCTACTCTTGGTTAGTACCGCAACATGACAAATAACAAATACCATGGTTCTACTTTTCTAGCAATAAATACCATTATGAGGGACCGATGACCTGGATTTTGGACCCATTTCGACAACAAGCATAATCGATTCAGCATCGTGCTACAGAAGCAGTCCCTTGGTCCATAATACTATTGTTTTGTGCCAGCTTCTGTGCATGTGCAGCACTGTGGGTCAGATCCACTGATTGTTTTAAATTCATATCCATCCATCCATTCATTCTTCGTCCTCATGCTTTGAATTCTGGTCAGTGGAGGATTTTGGACTTTTAATTTGTCATCTCATTTCGTACCATTAGGGGCCAATGACCTCGATGTTAGGCCCCTTAAAACAACAAACATCAATCATCATCATAAAATGGATAGTATCAGTTGGAAAAACCACCACTGCTGCTACCAAGACACACTTCAAATTTTCAAGTGAAGGGTGTCTTGCAGACCATTCTCTCTAGCACTGACTGCAGTTTGAAGTACAGGGGGTTAAGATCAGGGTTACCAGAAGGCCACTCTGCAGTGCAGATGAAATCTGCAACACTGTTGAATCATCCTTGCCTTATTAGGTGTTACAGAGTCTTGCTGAAAAGTCCAGGGGTCATTGAACACACTGTTACTCAAATCCTTCATAAGAGGGTCCAGAACATTTTCCACGTACACTCTGATACTCATTTTTATGCTTTTTCACAAAAATGAAGCCTGGTGGAGCCCTCATAGCTCATCCCTCATCAAACCATGATTGAGAAAGGGTGGTGATTTCTCTGGACCTTACCTGGATCTGAGCGCTGGTTCGAGGTCTACTCAGCCTACGTGATTACAATTTAGGAGCTATCTGATGGTGAGATAACGGCCCTGGTCTAGGAAGCTAAGAATAACAGCTGAGAGGATTCGTCTTACTGACCACATCACCTCATAATCTGCAGGTCCTCTGGCTGAGCAGCGGTCGCTTGGTAGGACATGGCTCTTTAGGAATGTCCCACCATGGGGTTTGTTTTTGTTTTTAGAAACTCTTTCACGAGCTTCCTGAGAACTTTCCATGTGTACCATACCTTTTGGCAGTTAAAGTTCTTTTCGATGGTGAAAACTTTCTCGGTAAAAAGAATTCTCTAATGCCCATTGTCGGCATACTGCTACAGTAACTGCTTTGATTTCAGTTTCTTCTGCTGCTTCACCTGCTGTGTCAGAAAATGTCTGGTTCTCCGCCAATAATCTCTAACCCCAAGGTCTTTAGAAAGTACCCTGGATATTGATTGTAATGAAATGTAGAGCTCCCTTGCCATTATCTTCTGCTTCTGGGTGGGATTTTGTCAGTTATGGGCCACCACTGCTTTATCAGCTGCCACTGTTCTTACACCGCAAAAAATGACAAACCCTCATGTGATCTTGTACAGTGCCTGTCTCATAAAACGTGGGATTGTCCAGTTGACAAATTTCAGCTGTTGCAGGGTTTGGAAAATCTCATTTGGTGACTTTCTAAACTTGTGCAAGGCATTTACAGCTTTCATATTTATATGTTTTCATATTTACTCCACTCCACGCTTAAGTGAAGAAGATTCGGTGTCAGGACTAACCTTCAGTGCAAGGGTTACTTGTTACTTGGAAAATTGGTTCTACAGTCCAAGCCAAACATTTGTGACAGTATTTATGGCTAGACTAGGTATTTTCTAAAAATGTAATCACCCATTCAGTCACTCTTTTGCCTAATCCAGTAGCCCTCATTGTTTTTACAGTAGTCTCGCATAGTCTACTCTATCAAAAGTCTTGGATAGGTCAGGCAATACTGTTCGTTTGACCTCCTGAATCTAAAATATTTATTATGTCATGCTGGCATCCTGCAAGTTGAGCCTCACTCTAGAATAACCATTCTTAAACCCAAACTGCCTTTTATCAAACCAGTTAGTAATTTTGCAAACTTTTCTAATATTTTATAGTTTTTTTTAACTTGTGTTTTTACCCTTGAAAACTGGCATTTACAGTGTTGTGAAAAAACATGCTTTTTATGTACTTTTCCTTTATTTGGAATTCACTGTAATCTTGATTGAAATCTGCAGGCTGCAATCTAACATGCAATGTAATTGCTTACTATCAAAGGGTAGAGAAAGGTCCACCTATTCAATACCATTAGATTAATATAATATGTTATATAATTGGTACTAGTTTCGACCTTGCTGAATTAGGTCATATTCAGCCATGATCAAATTGGAAATACATGCATATAACCACCAATAAAAAATTACAAATTGCAAATTGGTAGGTCTTAAGTAAAATCTAAATCTGAAACAGTGATGAAATTCAGACTACATATTTAAAATTGAAACTAAAATGACACATTAAAACTGTTGTGCCTGGTGTTGGACTATATCAATGTCCTTATAATAACCAATTATTCTTGAGTCTTGAATTGATTTTGAGGCTGATATTCATTGTCTGTATAGTGGACCCATTTGATCTGCAAATTATATCTTGTTGTTCTTCGTAATTTATGTGCATTCGGCACGGACACCAACACCAGACTAATTGCCAAGAGGGAGAGGAGGCATAGCTTATGATGGCAGGGGTTGCAGGAGGGATGTGTGAGGATGGACGGGTAGTGGGGGGGGTTAGATCAGGATGAACAGATTGGTGGACTTGTTGTGTCTTTTTTTATGTTTATACTTTACATGTATAGGAATGGTTATGTGAAACAGAATATTAAGTTTTTCATTGATTTCATTAATATTATAGTTACGGTTCAAATACTGTTCTAAGTAAATGTAACAATTCTCTAGTATGTTGAGCGTGGTACCTTTCTTATCCACTTTCACTCTGCGTAAATCTTGGTCAATTGATGTAAAACTATGCTTAAAGTTGAGGAATGTGAAAATAGGTTTGTACCTTTAAAGGTGGCAAGGAATGGTAAAGATCCACTATATTATAACAGGGAAGTGAAGAGACTAAGAAGGAGGTGCAGGTTGGAAAGAAGTTAGAAATGGCTGTGGAAGTAAGGAGAAATTGAATGAACTTAACTAGGAAATTGAATCTAGCAAAGAAGTCAGCTAAGGATAACATGATGGCAAGCATAATTGGTGGCCATACTAATTTAGTGAAAAATGGAAGGGTGTGTATAGGTACTTTAAGGCAGAAACTGGTTCCAAGAAGGACATTCCAGGAATCATTAATGAACAAGGGGAGTGTGTATGCATGGATCTTCAAAAGGCAGAAGTATTCAGCCAGCAGTGTGTAAAGATTGTTGCTTACAAGGATAACGTCTAGATAGAGGAGGTGACTAATACTAAAGAAGTATTAAAATTTACCTATGACAGCAATGACATTTACAGTAAGATACAAAAGATGAAAACTAGAAAAGCAGCTGGAATTGATAAGGTTTCGGGCGATATACTAAAGACAATGGGTTGGGATATAGTACCATATCTGAAGTATTTATATGATTATTGTTTGCATGAAGGAACTTTACCAAATGAATGGAGAGTTGCTATAGTAGCCCCTGTATATAAAGGAAAGGGTGATAGACATAAAGCTGAAAATTACAGGCCAGTGAGTTTGACATGCATTGGATGTAAGCTTTGGGAAAGCATTCTTTGTGATTATATAAGACATGTTTGCAAAATTAATAACTGGTTTGATAGAAGGCAGTTTGGGTTTAGGAAAGGTTATTCCACTGAAGCCCAACTTGTAGGATTCCAGCAAGATATGGCAGATATCCTGGATTCAGGAGGTCAATTGGACTGTATCGTGATTGACCTGTCTAAGGCATTTGATAGGGTAGATCATGGGAGACTACTGGCAGAAATGAGTGGACTAGACAAAAGAGTGACTGAATGGGTGGCTCTGTTTCTAGAAAATAGAACTCAGAGTATTAGAGTAGGTGAAGCTTTATCTAGGGGGGAATTCCTCAAGGCAGTATTATTGGACCTTTATGTCTTCTTATATATATATCAATGACATGTGTAAAGAAGTGGAATCAGAGATAAAGCTTTTCGCAGATGATGTTATTCTGTACAGAGTAATTAATAAGTTACAAGATTGTGAGCAACTGCAAAATGACCTTGATAATGTTGTGAGAGGGACAGTAGGCAATGGTATGATGATAAATGGGGATAAAAGTTAGGTTGTGAGTTTCACAAATAGGAAAAGTCCTCTCAGTTTTAATTACTGCGTTGATGGGGTGAAAGTTCCCTTTGGGGATCATTGTAAATACCTAGGTATTAATATAAGGAAAGATCTTCATTGGGATAATCACATAAATGGGATTGTAAATAAAGGGTACAGATCTCTGCACATGGTTATGAGAGTATTTAGGGGTTGTAGTAAGGATGTAAAGGAGAGAGCATATTTGTCTCTGGTGAGACCCCAACTAGAGTATGGTTCCAGTGTATGGGACCCTTACCAGGATTACTTGATTCAGGAACTGGAAAAAATCCAAAGAAAAGCAGCTCGATTTGTTCTGGGCGATATCCGACAAAAGAGTGGTGTTACAAAAATGTTGCAAAGTTTGGGCTGGGAAGACTTGGGAGAAAGGAGACGAGCTGCTCGACTAAGTGGTATGTGATATACTAACAATTTGTTGGTTATTTTGATCCACCCTTTCAATTGTATTGAAAAGGTGGATCAAAATAACCAACAAATTGTTAGTATATCATAGCATAGTTCAATACGGGTCTAATAATGAGATTAGTTACATGTAAAATAATAAGTGGTATGTTCCGAGCTGTCAGTGGAGAGATGGCGCGGGAGGACATCAGTAGACGAATAAGTTTGGAAGGTGTCTTTAAAAGTAGGAAAGATCACAATATGAAGATAAAGTTGGAATTCAAGAGGACAAAGTGGGGCAAATATTTGTTTATAGGAAGGGGAGTTAGGGATTGGAATAATTTACCAAGGGAGATGTTCAGTAAATTTTCAATTTCTTTGAAATCATTTAAGAAAAGGCTAGGAAAACAACAGATAGGGTATCTGCCACCTGGGCGACTGCCCTAAATGCAGATCAGTAGTGATTGATTGATTGTCAGCCATGGCAGAGAACCGATTGTACCTTGAAGCATGAACATGTTCCATGTTTCTTATTGAAAAATATGTCCTGTTTGTCCTACATACATAATTTTACAGCTGTTGCATTGTAGTTTGTAGATACCTGATAGAGAAAATTTATTAATTTGATTAATGGTACATGTAATATAGAAATTAGAAAAATTGTTGTTATTAGTTTTAAAAGCTATTTGTTGGTTGTTTTTCTTGAAAATATTAGTCATCTTCGTCATCATTGTACAGTTCCAGTTTCCCGGGTACTGTTAATGAGCCTCTTCCACTTCTTCCTGTCCATATACGACTTGTCATGGAGAACATCATCCACTGTCCATCCTTTGGCAACTAGATCAACCTTGATCATGTCCATCTATTGGGTTTTAGGTTTTCCTGCAGGTCTTTTTCCCTCCACCTGTCTTTCCAAATTTATTCTGGCTGTTCTTATAGGCTCCATTCTCATCACGTGTCCATACCACCGTAGCCTGGATGTGCCGATTTGGTCTAATAGGGATGTCTTTATTCTGGTTTCTTTCCTCTCTTCCTCATTTCTCAACTTGTCCATCTTGGTCTTCTGGATGATGGATCTAAGAAATTTCACCTCTGATGGTTGCAGTCTTGATGAATCTCTTTTTGTGAGGGTGCACGCTTCATTACCATACGTCAATATTGGTATGAAATAGCTTTTAAACATCATCAGTTTGGCTGATTTTGGAATCATGTCATCCCATGAAGGTGTTTTTACTTGTTGGTAGAATTCTGATCCCTTTAGCACTCTGTTTATAATTTCCTTTATGAACAAATTATTACTGGAGATTACACTTCCAAGGTATGGAAAACTATCAACACGCTCTAGCTGGTAGTCTCCTAGTTTTACACTTGCTGGACGTCCTTGTCTGTTGACTGCCATCACCACTGTCTTGGTCTCACTGATGTTGAGGTTATATTCTTGGAACTGGGATTTCCATACGTTGAATCTGGTCTGTACTTCCTCTTCTGTTTCATCCCAAATCATGATATTATCAGCAAAGGTCACTGCATTCAGTTCATCTAACTCTTCCTTGACGTTCGTCATTATATTGTCCATAACAGTGATCGAACAGTAGTGGGGACAGTGCACTTCTTGCTGAACTCCACTCTTGGTCTCAAACCATGATGATCGACCTTTCCCAATTTGTACACAACTAGTACAGTCTTTGTACAACATCTGAATTTTCCTTACCAGTCCTTCAGGCATACTTCTTTTCCTCAGGCACTCCCAGATCTTATAACTTATAACACTATCATAGGCCTTTTCTATATTCAGGAATATAATGACCAGGTTCTTGCCTTTCTCCCAATACTTTTCCATCAGCGTACGGGTGCTAAAAATTAGATCCATTGTTGATCAGTTACTTCTGAATCCATATTGCTCCTCCTCTAACTGTGGTTGAGTGATGGTTCTCAATCTCCTTTCTATGATCTTCTCTAGAATTTTTAGCCCATGAGACAGCAGTGTTATTCCTCTGTAGTTGGTGGGTTTCCGTCTGCTGCCTTTCTTAAACAGGGAAATTATAATGCCCTTACTCCAATCTACAGGTATTTTGTTGTCTATTAGTAATTAGTAATTTTATATATATACATGCATCATTAAACGTAAAGGAGTAATATGTTTTTTTGTCTGTTGATTCTGTGGTTAAAGTAGAAATTTGATGTTTTTTAGATATGTTGATGATCTTATTGATAAATTGTGCGCTATACCTGTTTGATTTAGTTATCAATCTTATAACATTCAGTTCATTCTGAAGGTCTCTTTTAGTTAAGGGAATGGTGAGTGATCTATTTATCATACTGTAGCATGCCACCTTTTTATGGGATTGGGGATGGAGAGAATCATTTGGGATTGTACTAACCATTTGAGTTGGTTTTCTGAAGATACAATAAGATAGCTCGTTGGAGTGTGTCGTAATACTTAAGTCTAAATAATTTATATTCTGTTGGGATTCAGATTCCAGTGTAAAATCGATATGTGGATCTAGAGCGTTTAAACTGGATAAGGTACAACCCGCATTTCCAAGGTCTTGATTCAATATTTTACTTAAGACATACCAATTTGTAATCTTTTATTGCTGGTTATATGTATGCATGTATTTTCAATTTGATCATGACTGAAGATGACCTAATATAGCAAGGTTGAAACTAGTACCAATTATATAAAATATTATATTAAATCTAATGGTATTGAATAAATGGACCTTTCTCTACCCTGTGATAGTGATCAATTGTCAATACAGACCATAATGCAATTCATAACTTATGTAATTGCTTGTTGACAGCATGCTGCTCTCTATACCCATCAACTTGTGAACTTTTGGCTACTGATGAGATCAGACCGGATGATTCCAACACAGGGTAATGACAAGAAAGTATTTTTTAGTATGCAGCAATTCAGACGACTATTCAATTGTGTACGTATCCCTGCAGAACATACTGATGAGCTTGTCACACACTTCAAAACAGGTACATATTACCTATTATTGACTTGTTA
Source organism: Anabrus simplex (assembly GCF_040414725.1). NCBI lineage: Eukaryota > Metazoa > Arthropoda > Insecta > Orthoptera > Tettigoniidae > Anabrus > Anabrus simplex. The sequence continues at coordinate 191,435,130 of NC_090270.1, forward strand.
CATTGAATTATTATATTATCAGTATTATTGAATTGTATTAAATCCTGTGAAATCAAACGTCCTCATCATTATAATTTGTAAAAACTATTATCCTCGTCATTATAATTTGTAAAAACTATTACACTTTCATGGCATTGTAAATTTACTGAGACATCAAGCTTTCTTCACTATTTGTGGTGAATGCAGTAGAACTGTACATGTATGGAATGATTGGAATTGATAGGGCAAAAGAAGTGGTATGAAATGTGGTAGTGAATTAGATATACAGAATAGGTGACTGCAGGTTTTATGAGGAAGGTCTGTCGGATGGGATTAGCAAGCAAGGTTGTGGTTTAACATGGCTGTTCATATTATGATCACAGCCAAGGCACCTCCTTTTTTTAAAATGTAGAATCCGGAGCAGAGGGACATGGATTTCCAGTCTCCCATGGAAGGTGTATTGGTAGGTATGCTATTTACCAACTGATGAACCCAACTTAGCACACTGAGGCAAAATGCTGGCAACCAGGAATGAGTTAGCTGGAAAATTTATAATGCCCAATAACAGACCAACTACAGTAGAAGTCCGCTATAGCGAGTACGGCATATAACGAGAGCCCCGCTATAACGACAATTTTTGCCGGTCGCTTCAAAATTCCTATATTAAACTGTGTATTATCCTTCGGTTACAGCGAGAGCCCTATCACTGGCACATCCATTATTACGAGTGATTTTTTCTGTTACCGATATTTATGCACCCTAGCGATTATGTTGCATGCAATTGATCACCTTCGGTATCGTTTCCTCATTATGTCCACTAGTTAGTTCTCTCGCCAACATTCGAAGGCCAAGGCAATGTCTGAGTCGATTAGTAATACCCACCAACTGCTGTTCCGTAAAGAAAATTTGAAATGAAAGAATTTTTGCATAATAAATGCGTAAATAACGTGTCCAATAACAGTTGTTAACTTGTTAAAATTAATTTTGATGCTAAATACTGCAATTAATTAATGATGAATACACCTCAAGGTATGGCAGCATGCTTCATTGATTTCAGAGGTTAGTTTCTATTTTCTCACGTCTGTTAAATTTCAGAAAGGCTATTATCATGTTCATTTATAGCGAGAAGGGTATTTTCTACTGGTGCTAGAAATACGTATGTATTCACAATAAATATAGTACGGTTAAATTAGGTTAGGTGACTCTGTTTGAATAAGAAAAACTGAAATGTTTGCCACAAAATTCGATCGATCATCTTCGGTACAGTATAGTTTTCTCGCTACGTGCGTTTGCGAGATCTCTCGTCGACATTCGAAGGTGATGTTGGAGTTGATTAGTAATACACATCGACTGCTGTTCTCAAAAGGAAATTCGAAATGAAAGAGGATAACACGTTTTTGTAATAACTGCATAAATAACATGGCCGATAGTAGTTGTTAACTTGTTAAAAATAAAGGCTGAAGTAAGCGGTCTCTTAATTTTAATGTTATATACTGAAATTAAGTAAGAATGTGATACACCTCTAGATATGGCAGAGTACATCACTGATTTCAGAGGATAGTTTATATTTTCTCGTGTCTAGTTAAATTTTGGAATGGTTATTCCCATATAAATTTTAGCGAGGAGGTTATCATTTCTCTACATGCGTTTGAAATATGTTTTCATGATACATATATGGTTAGGTTAGGTGGTGCCGTTTGAAGAAGAAAACGGAAATGTTAGCCACAGAAGCCTGCGGAGTGATAACGCATTTCTCCGAATCCAAGACAAGATTTTTTTTTCTCAGAATCTCATGTGAAATATCAAGGGTCGTCTTGCATACGCAGCATTGGCAACTATTGTAGTAGCCATGCTGCTATTTTTCAACCCCCAGCCCCCTTGTGCGTGCAATATAGGATCGTCTCTTTATTATACATCACTAGCCGCGGCGCCCAGTTGTACAGTGCCTATGTGTAACGTCACTGGATCTCAGGAAATAGTGAAGAGAGAATGACATTCTATTAGCCTCTAATTACATTTTTTCAGAATGTAATTAAACATACACTTTCTTGTAGTATCAGATTTTGAAAAATAACAACCAAGTAAGCCATAGAGTGGATATTATCCAGGAAGATGCAAGATCATTTCTCAAATCTGCAGAATGGCATAAAAAAATGCAAACCTTTGAATTCTTAGAAAGGCCATAGCTGCTCAGTAGCAGAGTTATAACGTGTCTACTGTACCTGACGCTTAGTAAAATTAAGTTTTATAGATAGCAGGAATATTTTTGTGATGGATCGTCATACTGTAAAGATACGTGGAACAGGTATTGCCAGCAAATTTTCAACGGGTTCTCGTCAATATTATGATGCCAATTTTAAGTTAATGGTTATTAAACACTCAGAAATGTAGAATAATTGTGCAGCCACGAGAAAATACGGCATAGGCCTAACTAAAGCCAATATTCGGTGTTAGCGTGAAGACAAGGATAGCTTAATAATGCGTACTGCACAAAAAATTTATTCAGTGGTCCGCAACATGGATGCTTTAAAGAACTCGCAGATGAAATTGTGAGGTATATGCACAAAAAACGCAAGAGTGAAAATGCCATACTGCGGCGCAGTAAACTCGTTCTTTGTCCTTCGATGTTCGCGATAAGGCCTATACATCGCTAGCCACTGAAGTTGGCCGAAGCCAGCAAGTGAGACGTGCGTGTAGCAGCAGCCAGTTATATTTGATGCTGAGTGAAAGTAACAGTTTTATAGTAGGCAAGAATATTTTCCTGATGGATCCTCGTATTGTAGAGACGCGTGGAATAGGTATTGCTGGCAAATTTTCAATGGGTTTTCTTCAATATTATGGTGCCAGTTTTAAGTTAATGGTTATTAAACCTACTGAAATAAAGAATAATTGTGCAGCCGCAAAATAATACGCCATAAGTAAAGCCAGTGTTTGGTGTCTAAAAATAGTCTATAGAAAGAAAGAAGAAAGGCATTCATATGGTAATACAAAGCACTTTTTAAGTCTGATTGGATTCGGAGAAATATCGTCGCCATAAGACCTATCTGTGTCGGTGCGACGTAAAGCCCCTAGCAAAAAAAAAAGATTTGGAGAAATACAGTACTATGATTTTTTCGGAATGTAATTAAACATACACTTTCGTGTAGTATCAGATTTTGGAAAATAACAAACAAGTAAGCCATAGAGTGGATATTATCCAGGAAGTCGCAAGTTTTTAACAAACTGATTGCCGTTTCATACTGTTTTTAATGTGTATTGGAGTTTTGCCGACATTTACAAAAAATTGGATATAACGACAATCCGTTATAGCAAGTAAATTTTTCGCTGTTATTATTTCTCGCTATAGCGGACTTCTACTGTATATTGGATTATAAATTTACTCATTCGGGACAAATATTTCAGGTTCCCTATGGGAATCAACATCTGTATCATCTCATGCATTGGGCGGGTGAGAAGCCAGTGATGATGCCACTTGGCTGTCAACACCCACCCCCACCCCCACCCATTACTCACTTCCTCCAGATGATGTTTGTTATGGAGATCTGTTGCCTACTAGAACTTGCTATTACTACAAATAAATATGGCATTAAAGGTAGATCAGGTAAACAATGAAATTGAATGAAAGTTTCTATTGAAACACTTGTGTTGCAGGTGATTTAAACTCACCTGTCTTTGAGGATGGAAGTGGTAAATGTGAAAAGAGAGTGCAGGTTTCCATGTTAAGTTAAGCCTTTTTTGATGTGGAGTATCACATCCAGGAATGTTTGCAAAAATTTGTCCATATTTACCATACAGACCATTCCCAACACATCAGAACATCCACCAGACTGTAGTATTGTATGAAATATGAAATTTTGAGCTGCTATGTTCTGTAAAAATAACATTCAGCTTTGTGACCAGTTGTAGGCCATCTTCATCTCCTTGTTACTCATTGCAGTCTGCAAACATTGGTCACAATGTACAGTATATTCCCTGTTTTAAATAAATGGGTAGCTTTGGTATGTAGCCTATATGAACAATGGCAGGAGTAGAGGAATAATATGAAAAAGAATACAATCTGGTAATCATGCATATTTTTCAGATATCATAAATCAACTTATTATGAGAAGAACAAAGTTCAACATTTATAAGGTATAATGTAGAATTCTGAATAGTCCGCCTCCGTAGTGTAACGGTTAGCACTATTAGCTGCCGTCCTCAGGGGCCCAGGTATATGTTTATAATGGTACATGCAGCTCACCTACATTGGGGGTGTGCCTGTAAAAAGCTGCACCACCTCAGGATGAGACACAAGTTTACAGTTACAATAATTTAATTGAAGCCCAAGAAATAGTTATATTTGTTAAGACCTAGAGAATACAGTGGATGAGTCAAGTGGAATGAAGTACAGAAGACGCAGAGGAATGCACAGTTCTGGAAGAAAGGGTAGACTACTACTTAGATGAATGGATGATATTCTTGGAAATTTACAGCTCAGGAGCTTTAAAGAGTGAAGGTGAAGTGCAAGAAGATTTGAAGCTAATTGTGAAGGAAGCCAAGCAAGTTTCTCTAAAAAGGACTGTACATTCATACAAAAATACATTTTTAACCTCTATATTCTATTCTGTTTTTGCCCTCATAAATTATATTTCCTTTCTTTTAGTGCAAGATCTTGAGATTATTTTTTCTCTTGTTACTTTATGAAATTCATGTTGTTTCTTTAACTGTTATAAAATTAACTTTATGAATGTAGAACAAATAATTATAGTAAGCAGAATGTTGTTCTTTTTGTCAGCAAAGGAAGGAACATGTGCTTCTCATGTAATGGTACTGTGCAATGGAAGAATATTTCGGATAGAGGCTTTGGATGCTGATGGTAAAGCCATTACTCCAGCAGAATGGGAAAGACAACTGGACTTCGTCAGCAAGAGATGTCAGGAAGCTGAGGGCCCTGGTATAGGTCTCTTGACCTGTGATAAACGGCCTGTCTGGGCAAAGGTAAGAAGGTGCAAATGCAATATAAGTTCATTAATAGGTTTGTTTATTATCATAGAGAAAATAAACATCTTTGGAAAAACTCCTAACTGAAAAGGAATGTAAGATTTCTAAAGAATCTGTTACCATGTAGGTAGAAAAAGAATAATAACCCAGCCATCAAGTATTTAGTTTTTAATTCCAGTTCTATTATTTCTTTTGACCTGTTATAATTAGGATACACCTAAATGCAATTAACAGTTGTAATGATTTTATTAGATAGTATGTTGCCTGCTATATTTGTTTGTTCAGTATTTAACTAAATGTCAGTTTTCATATATATTAGAGTATAGTGTAGTAAAATAATAATAATAATAATAATAATAATAATAATAATAATAATAATAATAATAATCTGTTTATGCATTTAGCTTTGTTGTGTAATCCTTGAGTAGTTCTTCTGAATTTCAAAATTGAATTACAATTTTCGTTTCTGTTTGCATGTAGTAATAACCTATTGTAATTAGGATACATCTGAACACAGTTTAAAATTATTGTAGTGTAGTTATTTTATTCAAAATTAGCATGCTTATTTATTATTGCATAATAATTGTGTAGTAGGAGAAATACCTATCTCTCTAGAAACTTAGCTCTTACTAGAATTCTATTGTTGTAATTAAGATAGGCTTAATTGCAGTTTAGAATTGTATAATTCTTTTGTATTACTTTTGATATTCAGTAATTGATGGCAGTTTTCATTCTGATAGGGCTTTGTGGGATAATGTTTTTGGAGTGTGCAGACATGAAAAGAGTGGTGCAGATGCTGATTTGGAATTATTTGATAAGATAATCAGCTATGTGGGAAACAATACAGAAAGGAACGTGATTGTAGTGGGTGATCTAAATTTACCAAATGTTAATTGGGAAGGTAATGCGAACGACAGAAAGCATGACTAACAAATGGCAAATAAGTTTGTCTGGGTCTGAGTCTGAAAGTAATGGAACCAACTAGAGGGAAGAATATTCTGGACGTGATACTGGTAAAACCAGATGAGCTTTATAGAGAAACTAAAATAATAGATGTATTAGTGATCACAAAGCTGTTTTTATCGTAGTTAAAAATAAATGTGAAGAAAGGAAGGTCGTTAAATTAGAACTATTAGACAGTACCATATAGTTGATAGGATGGGCATGAGGGAATTTTTAAAAAGTGTGATCAATGGTAAATGGTAAATAAAAATGTAAACAAACTGTGAAATGGGTATAAAGCAGTTATTGAAGAATGTGAAAACAGGTATGTACCTTTAAAGCTAGTAAGGAATAGTAAAGACCCACTAAATCATAACAGAGAAACAAGAGACTAAGAAGGAGGTACAGGTTGGAAAGAAACTGAGTTAGAAACGGCTGTGGAAGAAAGGAGAAATTGATTGAACTTCGTAGGAAATTGAATCTAGAGAAGTCAGGTAAGGATAACATGATGGCAAACATAATTGGCAGTCGTTCAAATTTTAGTGGAAAATGGAAGGGTATGTATAGGTACTTCCAGGAATCATTAATGAACAAGAGGAGTGTATATGTGAGGATCTACAGAAAGAAATGTTTAGTCAGCAGTATGTAAGGATTGTTGGTTACAAGAATAATGTCCTGATAGAGGAGGTGACTGATACTAGTGAAGTATTGAAATTTACCTATGATAACAAAGACATTTACAATGAAATACAAAAGTTGAAAACTAGAAAAGCATCTAGAATTGATAAGATTTCTGGGGATATACTAAAGACAATGGGTTGGAATATAGTACCATATCTGAAGTACATATTTGATTATTGTTTGCATGAAGGAGCTATACCAAATGAATGGAGAGTTGCTGCAGTAGCTTCTGTGTATAAAGGAAAGGATGATAAAACATAAAGCCGAAAATTACAGCTAGTCAGTTTGACATGTGTTGCATGTAAGCTTTGGGATAACATTCTTTCTTATTATATTAGATATGTTTGCAAAATTAATAACTGGTTTGATAGAAGGCAGTTCAGGTTTAGGAAAGGTTATTCCACTGAAGCTCAACTTGTAGGATTCCAGCAAGATATAGCAGATATCTTAGAATCAGAGTGACATATCTAAGGCAATTGATAGGATAGACCATGGCAAAACTGACTACAGTTGGTCTAGATAAAAGAGTGACTGAATGGGTGGCTATATTTCTAGATAATAGCAGCCAGAGAGTTAGAGTAGGTGGAGTATTATCTGATCTTGAAACCATTAAGAGGGGAATTCCTTCAGGCAGTTTTATTGGACCTTTATGTTGTCTTATTTACAGTATATAAATGATATGATTAAAGAACTGAAATCAGAGATAAGGCTTTTTTGCAGATGATGTGATACTGTACAGACTAATAAATAAGTTCCAAGATTATGAGCAACTGCAAAATGAACAGTAGGCAGTGGTATGATGATAAACAGGCTTAAAATTTAGGTTGTGAGGTTCGCTAATAAGACGAGTCCTCTCTGTTTTAATTACTGCATTGATGGGGTGAAAAGTTTCTTTTGAGGATCACTATACGTACCTATGTGTTAATGTAAGGAATGATCTTCATTGGGGTAATCACATAAATGAGATTGTACATGAAGGGTACTGATCTCTGCACATGGTTATGAGAGTATTTAGGGTCTGTATTAAGGATGCAAAGGATAGGGCATACAAGTCTCTGGTAAGATCCCAACTAGAGTATGGTTACAGTGGTCGGTCGTATGAATTTAGCCCAGTTTTACAACTGGATGTCTTTTCTGATGCCATCCTTACATTTGCTACTGTGTGTATCTGTGGTGGTTTGTAGTCTGCTGTGTTGTTTGTAAATGAAGATGTATATTGAAATGAATACAAACATTCAGCCCCTGACGTAGGTAAATTAAGCGAGTGTGGCTAAAATCCCTGGCCTGGCCAAAAATCGAGCCCAGGGCTCTCTGCTCCAAAGGCCATGACACTGATCATTCGGCCAAAGAGCAGGACATATGTCTTACCGATACCAGTTTGAAATGCTGGTTAATTACCGGAAACCTGTAAAAATATGTAAGAAATGGACAAATGTATGAATATTAGTACAACTACAAATGTATATTTACCAGTCACAATTCTGATATCTCACTTTCAATGTCCAGCATTCATTTTCTTAAATGCCTTGCTTTCTAGCTACACCGTTCAGAGGGTGAGAAATGATCTCCCTCCATCATATTTTTCCGGGTAGAACAGTACATAAGAACATTGAGCATGGGTGACGATGATCCTCTTTGACTAGTCATCTTAATAAGCAAGTGACTGCTAAAAGCTCTTTCCATGCCAACATCGCTGTAGTTGCCTCGGTCAATCAGTGGTAGCGTCTGACTGCTGATCCTAAGTTTGCTGGTGCAACCCTGGCTGAGGTAGTTGATTTATGGAGGGCAGTTATAAATCTTGGCTTTCCATATTGTTGGCATGTTAAAGATCTCTGGTTGTGCTGTCAGACTTGCAGGACAAATTAACTCAGCTCTTTCAGTAGAATTCCTCCTGCCGGGCTGAGTGGCTCAGGCGGTTGAGGCACTGGCCTTCTGACCCCAACTTGGCAGGTTTGATCCTGGCTCAGTCCAGTGGTATTTGAAGGTGCTCAAATATATCAGCCTTGTATTGGTAGATTTACTGGTATATAAATGAACTCCTTCAAGACAAATTCCGGCACCTCGGCATCTCCGAAAATTATTATTATTATTATTATTATTATTATTATTATTATTATTATTATTATTATTATTATTATTATTATTATTATTATTATTATTATTATTATTATTATTATTATTATTATTATTATTAACTAATTTGTGTGGAGGATGAAATTCATTGCACTTCAATATCTTACTCCACTATACACAAGTGTGAATATCTATCTATATAAATGGAGGTCAATTTGTAGCAATATATGTATATATAAAGGTATAAAAATTAAAATAGATGTGAATTAATGAGGCATTTCCAGGCATCTTAGAAACTTAAATCTTGGTAATACAGAAGCTGTTGCCCTCAGGATCCCTAGAAAAATTCACTGAAGGGGCCAGGCTGAGGGGTTTCAAAATTGGGGCTCAGCATAAGAACGCAACTGTAAGCATTTCTTTCACCCAGTCGGATATAATTTTCCAAAGCTTAAACGTTTCTTGAAACAAACAAAAAAGAAAACAGGATAAATAGAAGTCGATATGTATAAGGACATTTATTTATCTTTAGGTTCTTAGAAGAACATCATCATTTCCCATTATCCAGCTGTAGCTGGGTGGGGGCAAATATGGTTCCTTTCCACCTTCTTTGATCTTTCCACCACTCCTCCTCCAACACTGTGTCCCAGTCCAGGTTTCTTTCTCTAATACTGCGTTGGATTGTGTCCTTCCATCTCAGTCATGGTTGTCCATGGCCTCTCCTTTGCATTTGCATTTCCATCACCTTTTTTTTGGCATTCTTTCATCACTCATTCACTTTATGTGCCCAAACCATCTTAATCAGCTCTTCTCTATTCTATTATTCTTTTTTTCCACTGCAATTTCTTCCTGGATTTTCTCATTTCTTATTTTGTTTCTTCTACTCTTCTGTATCATACTCCTCAAGAACATTTTGGCTGCCTGTATTCGACTCTCATCCATTGCTTCCATTGGCACATATTTGTCCCATAACATGTTTCTTACACTATGATAGAAACCGTTTCCAGCTTGAATCCTCTTACTAATTTCAGCATCCAGTCGAGCTTTCTCCATTAATTCACTCCCCAGGTATTTGAACATCTCCACTAGTATTTCTTGAGATAAAAGTACCTAAATGAGACAAATTTAACATTGTCAGTATACAAGGTACAATCTCCCCTTAAAGCACCCAAAGTCTGTTTAAATTATCACATTTAATTAATTATCACTTGAAATTAATTGTCACTTGAAAGTAAATCGGCACTTGTAATTAGATTAACACTTGTAGTTGAAGTAGCACTTGAGAAGAATGACTTGAAAATAATAAAGTGCCTATTCAGGAAGTTTGTAAATGTCTAGTGCTATAAATGGTCTCAAAATAATCACTGCTTTTAATAGTTTGAAAGTTTAAGGCTAAATGCACTCATATCACTTGAATGTTTATGACGCTGGAACTGGTGAATATGGTTCTACGAATAGCATTTGGAACTCCATTGATGTTGTCAGCACCACGTTGTACCACATACCATCATATCCCACGTTGTACCACATTCCATTTCCCTCGCTGTACCACGTACCATATCCCACGTCGAACCACGTACCATCTCCCACGTCGAGTCAGGTGTTAAGTTAATATGAGGATTAAACACTTGGTCAAGATTTCCTGTGTCACTTAATTGTGAAGACACACGAGAAAGTTCAATTTACGATTGATTGTGATTGTTGAAAATAGCACTGTCTGGTCAAGTGAAAACTAGCAAGTCACTTGTAAACAGTACTCAGGATTACACTTTGAATCAGTCTATTACGTGAACTTTGAACTACTGTCTGTTACGTGCACTTTGAATCACAGTCTATTATGTAACTCCAAAGTAACAATTACACTTAGATATAATTATGGCTTTTGATTGAATTAAAGCACCATCTGAAACATTTATGATTTTGAAACACACATCACAGTTCGAAGTTTCCACAGTTTTTAAGTAGTCACACTTCTTAAGTAATACAAGTTTTTGAAAACACTGTTCATATAATTCAGGACTATTTACACAAGATAATAATGTTTCTGGCATTCAGAACACATTGTACTGGGTTCAAAATGAAATCTGAAGTTCAAAGCTTATCGGAATGTCAAGTATAAGTTCAGTCCATGTCCTACACACGCAAGATGTATTTAACTGTTTCTAGTTATTACTAACACAAATATTAGGGGGATATTAAGTGTTATTTTACTTCATTTAGGTTAATATTTCATGGAAATGCCATAAAATGTCCCTAAGGTTTACTAATTTATTTGGTATCACTGTTCAAATATCAGTAATATTTGGGAAAATTGTCCCCACTCGGCTACGACAAATACTAAGTTCCAAGTTCTCAAAATATTCTAAGTTCTGATAAGTCACTGTCCATTGTCAAACCCTCGTTCTCGCACACGCTAAAATTTTACTAAGCTCAGAGATGTCGCCACAAATAATAGAGTTCAACTTAGCATACGTTGTATTTTCTAAATCTGTAACACTGCAGAAATTTAATAAGTTATCGGAAATATTACACGCCAGATTTTTTCTAAGTCCATAGCACTGCAGAAATTTTACAAGTTACCGAGAATAATAGAGTCCAACTTAATAAACGCCGGATTTTTTAAAGTCCGTAGCACTGTCGAGACTCTTATATACTTGAAGCGAAGCTGGCTCTCTGCTTTTCGCGAAAAAATATGTTTCCTTTCCACCTCAATATCTTGGAAATCTGTTGGTCGATTTTCTTGAAACTTGGGCCAGTTTACATTTAAAATACGGGCTTCATGATGGTGTACTTCATTATTTTGTAGCTAAAAGGGTTTAGCAGATATTAAAAATGTTCCAACATTTTCTAGACTGGTGAGCTGGCAACACGTGGAGATTATACGTCATCCGGCTTGCTCCTCGCCTGTGACGTAGCGCTCTCTCTCTCTCACTCACATAGCTTGCAGCTGCGTCTAGAACATTTGCTTTGCACGCTGACTTCAAGTGCTGGCGCCTTCATGTCGCGAATAAATTACAAATTAAAAATACAATGTGCCAGGCCGTAGGCATTCCTGGTACAATATATATATAATCAGTTTCACTGCCCTTGTTAATTCCAAAATTCAGTGAAGGTTCCCACAGTGGGTAGCAAGTGAATTCAGAGTTCAAAACACCAATTGTCTCCTCAGTAATGATGTTCAGGAACCAATTTGCCTTTGTTGTGATTTTTCCCTGGTGTCATGATTTGTTTTTTTGAGATAAATAATGGTTATGTTTCTAATAACTGGACAGGCTGGGGACTTGGGTTCGATTTTCAGGAGCTTACAAGAAGGCAATAACAAGGATAGGATTTCAATGTACCATCAACTCCCTTCACCTGTATTATTCAAAAAAAATATTTACACACTCTTACTTTTATACAATCAAATAAAAAACTGTGCTTTGCAATTGTATACAACCCTTTATATGTGAGAGAGGTCTTCTCAAGTCTGTCCTCTCGAATTCTCTCTAGACAAGCTAATTTACAATTGAAATATGTCTGTGAAACTTGGTGAATACTTAGCTGATATTTCAGGATCTTCTTTCATCTCTCTTCTGCCTTCTGTCTTGATTCTTCTCTCTGCGACGCCATGGCCATCTCGGACTTTGTGATGTCTAGTCGAAAGGATAATGCAGTTCCTCAAACTCGAACTCGGCACCCTTAAATACTGTTGTTACCCAACTCAAGTCATGTTTTCTTTATTGTAGTTTTCGGGTTAATTATGCATTTGTTGAGGATAATAGCACACTGCTGTTACTTAAATCTCTTTAAGAGTTGGGTAGATTCTCTCTCTCTCTGTGTCCCTATGGCTCACTGCCACGATGTATAATTCACGGTAGCTGGACAGGTTCTCTCCTTGTGCTTTTCAAACTTATATGCTTAGTTCCTACTTTCTCAAATTTTTCCACTGCCTTCCCAAATATCGTCCTCTACTAGCATAGAGTTCTGTTGCATCTCTGTCTGATTGGTTCACGTATTCCTCCCACTAAACTAATGGGGAGTGTTATGGAACACTCTAGAACAAAGTACTTTTCTGATGCGTCAAAATCACTGCGTGGCCTATGTGACACTTCTTCCCACTAGTTTCTCAAACTTCCCTCAGGGTTCTACTTCTATTTCTACATTGGCGTCATTTTGTCGAATATTTCCCGGTGTTACACACAACACCGGATTTGCTTCCACTAAACTTTGCTGTATGTTAAATTGTTTTGAATTATATGCTTTGAATATTTTGAATTTACACTCAGATAAAATCATCACTCACATGAATATTTGGAGCACTGTAAGTTCTTGCTACCATTGTACATTTGCTTAGGTTTAAACCATTACTCCTAATCTCTCATTCTCAGAGGTTGCGGATTCGAGACTCGCTCGAGTCTGTTCTCTCGGCACTGAGATATGAAAGGGGTGCATCACGACACACAGTCGTGACAAGCTTCACATACTGGAAGTTATAAGTACAATTACAAAATTCTCATATCATAAAATTTCCAAACATTCTCATTATATTCATTTGTTTGGTTAGCATCTTAAAGAAGCTCTTGCAATCGGGTTGAGTGGCTCAGTCGGTAGAAACACTGACCTTCTGAGCCCAAGTTTATGGGTTCAATCCCATCTTAGTTCTGTGGTATTTGAAGGGGCTCAGTGGTACCAGTCTAATGTTGGTAGCTTTACCAGCACATAAAATAATTCCTGCAGGACAAAATTCTGACACCTCAACATCTCTGAAAACTGTAAAAGTAGTTAGTGGGATGCAAAACTCTTCATATTATTATTATCATCATTATTATTATTATTATTATTATTATTATTATTATTATTATTATTATTATTATTATTATTATTATTATTATTATTATTATTACTTTGTTATGCCTGACTAAGGAACATGATTGAACTTATTTGGCTGCTGTTGTTGTTGCCTATTTATTCTCTCAAAATCTCCTCATCTTCTTATTGTGGCTTTTCTTGCAATCTTCTGACTAGGTTTTATTAGCGGTAGTGCTTGGATGGTGTGTAAAGCAGTGATTGTCGACTAATTTTCTGAACCTAGATCTGTCTAATACAATGCCATCTGTAATGCCTATTTCCTGAAGATCTTTTCCAACATCGAGCAGCCAATTAGTTTTTTACTTTCATTGAAGGGGGAAGATTTAGAACTCTTTTAGTCAATCTGATTACCCATTTTGACAATATACTCATAAAATTTCAAATATCTTTTCCTAAATGTGTGTGAGATTTCCTCTTGAGTGTTGGTATAAGTCATGATATTTCCTTATCATCCAAATTCTCCCTGTCCAGACTGGTTCATCATCATCATTTGCTCAAAGCTTGCAATAAATTGTTGTAGCAAGGGAGGCATTTCTTTTAGCAGTTTATGGTTGATACATTCCAGTATGGTGTTAAATTCTGTATACCTTCGTAGGATAGCTTGCAAGTACAGAAAATACAATATTGTAGAATAAGTCATACACAATGAAGTATATCCAGATAAGTTGTAAAGCAGGGCCACAACTCTCATGTATGTTGTGTTCAAGATTGGCCTGGATTTCACTAATATCACACTGACATTTTTCAGATATTTTGAAGACTGCATATGTGCCTCTCGCAAACTATTCATAGGTTGCCTATTACTCACATGTATCACTACAAAGTGAGCTATATAGCATTTACCTTGCTGTTGTTTTACTTGAGAAATTACAGAAATAAACTCTCGTCGTGGTTTGAGCGCCATCCAAAGACATGCTCGTAGTTGTATACCATGATATATAATCTTAAAATACATTGTTGATTACATTTTCTGGAAACTCTTCTGTTTTGCATTAATGATAAATCTTGCAATATATATATTTAATGCTGTTATTACATCATAAATAATGTAAAGAAATGTTTGTTTCAGAACCGCACATATCTTCAAGACTTATCTCTTCAGAATCGCTCCATGTTGCACGATATAGAGACAGCTATGTTTATGATTGTCCTTGATAAAGATAGACCTGAAGATGATTCAGGGGCTTCATATTTTTCTTTATGTGGGGACTTCAGTAATCGATGGACTGACAAAAGTTTGTGCGTTATTTTTTATCAAAGTGGTGCTATTGGAGGTCTTTGTGATGTAAGTTAACTACATCAATTACATGTATTTGAATTGTTTCAATTTTATTGCTATCATTCGTTCATTTTATCACTGCCTCTACTTCTCTTCTCAGCATACAGCATTTGATGGAATGATCAGTGTAGCAGCACTTTATTATGTATACCTAGCTCTGCTGGAACACAAAGAGGAGAAATATGCCACTCATAAGATCAGATATGTTCCAGAACCTGTTGAAATTAATTTCCAAATTGATGCATTCATTGAGAGTGAATTACAACGGGCCAAAGAAGAACTTGCCCCTAATGTAAGTACAAATACAGTGCTTTTTGACAGTTAGTTTAACATTTGACCCTCACTTAATGCTCAGTTGGCCTGATTAACTAAATATGATTTACATCTGGTGGAGAAGTGAATAGTTTAGACCAGTGGTTCTCAGTCTTTTATTGTTTACAGTACACTATTATTTGTACTGTGTTTACACGGCACACCAGCATATGAGTTGTCAATAATGCAAGACACCTGATCTTGCGCACACATAGCTTGTCTTTGACAGTTAGTTATTTGTACTGTAGGTTTGCAGTAACATTTCATCTGCATTCAGACTAGTTTTGAAGTTGTCAGTTTAACGGTGACATATGAGTTATTGTGGGCTTTTCTTTGAACCTAAGTTTATGTCTTTTTTTTAACAGTCTGCTTTACATTGTACCGACACAGATAGGTCTTAAGGCGACGATGGGATAGGAGAGAGCTAAGAGTGGGAAGGAAGTGGCCATGACCTTAATTAAGGTACAGCTCCAGCGTTTGCCTGGTGTGAAAATATGAAACCATGGAAATTAATATACTTTTCTGATTAAATTATAAAAGTTGAAGATTAGTTGGTGGTAGAATGCAAGAGAAACAAAAGTAAGAATGAATGGATTCCAAGTGTAAGTGTTTTAAAAGCATTATAGAGGCAAACAAGAGAACTAAGAAATGTGAGATACATCTGTCCATAGAAAGAAATATACTGGTACATGTGTGTCTGTTGTCAGTTTCACCATGAATTGAGATTTTGTGTAACAAATAATAAGCTCGAGTTTCTCATTAATAGCTCAAATCTTTTATTGTAAGGTGTCAGCCAACAAATCTTAAATATGTTTAAGCTGTTGAATATTTCTCTCTTACCCACTGTGGGTGGAAGACGCAGACGAAGAATACACCCATGGCATCTCCTGCCTGTCATAAGAGGTGACTAAAGGGGACAACCAAGGGATGATGGATTTGGAACCATGAGATTACTTGTGGTTTAGTACCATTAAGTGAGGAACACTATGGGTTGGCGTTACTTTTGATTAATACCATTATGTGAGTAACACCATGGGTATGGAGATCGCCTATGATTAGTACCATCGTGTGCATTCCTCCGAGGTGGGGGAGCGGGCACGCAGCATCATGGACTGGCGTCCGTGCAGGAGGCACTGGCGTGCCCCACGCTCAATTGTGTTGGTTCCCCTGTATTCAGAATGGGTCTGTGTTACCTCTGAGTAGTACCAGTATATGAGGAGCGCCTTGGGGCTGTGTTGTCTGTGATTGGTGTCACTATTGAAGAACACCACGGAATTGTGCATTGCCCATGATTAGTACATCACTATGTGTGGACCACCATGGGTCTGTGTTGCCTGTGAGTAGTGCCTTTATGTGAGGAACACTATGGGTCATATTACCTGTGGGTGGTACCAGGGAGCTAGAATATAATACTTACAGTGGCTATCATGCTGCCATCTTTGAAGAAAGTTGAACTGGCGACTGCCATATCTTAAATGTACCTCTTTAGGCGGATTGCTGTGTAAGCGAGTGCAGAACAAAGTGGGATTATGAGACATTTTCACACAGATCTTATTCATTAGGTATAACAATTAGATATTATTTTGAGTTTATAATGAAAATATCGGATGAAAAATGTAACTATTTGATGCGTATAAGTTTTCCTTAAGCAGAGGTTCGCTACAGAATCACAATGTACTGTAACTAAAAATAAACAAAATACGCAACAGTTTGTTTTTTCCATGAAGTGATATATTGTTGAAAATGATAAAAAATCGATAATTATGTTATCACAAAGATGTGGAGATATCCACACATCTTCAATTTATCAACATGCAAAAGAGTGTAGGCCTACAGTACAAAATTACGGATTAGAATGCATATCTAACCAGCCAAGAAAATTAAACACACTTGAATGAATTATCACACATTTTAAAAGCAACCGTTCTACATAACATTTTTATAACACAAACTGGAAATACAATTTACAATAAAGAAATAGAATTTTGTATTGATCTATTTATAGTCACATTTCTCGATTCGAAACAGCTCTCTCATTCACATGAACCATATGTATTTTCTACCTCTGATTCATTGCCCCATGAAAAGTATTAATTTTGTGTACATCTTCCTTATAGTTACTCCTGTCGGTTCTTGCATAATAACTCTGTATTCGTGGTGCAGTCTAATTTAAAATACTGCTTTAAGAGTAGTTTTGTCATGCTGGGTTAATGGGTTTCCTCACTGAACTCGGTAGCAGTAAATAAAATATTGTTATCCTAAAACAGCTCCCCTGTAACTGACAAGAGAATTTCAGTCTATAACTTTAACATAAGGTTTGTTACATCTTCACGACAGTGACTTTTTTGGAACACTTTTTCAGCCATGTGACAAGATAAAGAGACTGTATTTTATATCCTTCTAGGCAATAAGTACTTTCTTCTCGTCAGAATGCTGAGCAAACATAACCTTCAGAGAATCTTGACTTTTATTTTCTCTCCCACCTCCTGATGACATTTCCTGCTATGTACTCAACATCATTTTCAGAGTACTTGGTGAATGACTTTTAATTTGTAGTGCGGCAATCATGATCAGTAGAGGTGCTGTCATCAGAAGAAACCGTAGTACATAGATAAGAGAAGCATCACTTCTTATCGATGGGTCTATCTGTCCCAGTAAACACTTCTTGTATGCTAACTGAATTGCTCCACATTGGGATTATTTCGGTTTCCTCCCATATTATGTATGGATGAGAAGAGCAATTCTAGATTGTCGGTAATGCTTTGGATAACATTTCCTGTCATTAACTAAACACCTGATGCCATAGAGAAACGGGACAAGGGTTAGATGCATACATACAGTGCTCTTCAACTGTTCTGAACAAAGAATATTTTACTGTTTGGGATACCACTTGTCTCTCTTCATGTTACCCACTGCCTACTCAGCTACTTGTCTTCTAATGATAACTTGTGACGAGAATTTGTGCTTTACAGTGGCGAATATGAAGATGATCTTTCAATATATGTAGCCTTTGTATAATAGAAATAAATAAACTTACCTGAAATAAAATACATTGTGTTACTCGAACAAAAGCATGTGAAACAGAATGTAGGCATATTCATGCTACAATAAATAAAGCCAAAATATAAAATAATTTCTATCAACGATGAACTTGACACACATGCGAGATTACTCTGACAGCTATTGTCATTAGCTGGCACATCTATATCATGGTGGCCATAGTGTTGCTTGCCTCCGTCCGGAGCGCTAATCGAGCTACTATAGCCGCTCTTGTATACTATAAACTACCTCGTTGGGTGGTACCATAATGTGTGGTACACCTTGGGTCTATTTTGTCTATGATTTTGCTTAGTCGAGCTGGATCGCACCCCACCATCTCTAGCCCTGAAGATGGTATTCCATATTTTCCCCACTTTCACACCAGGCTGTACCTTAATTAAGGCCACGGCTACTCCTTTCCCTGTCCTAGTCCTTCGCCATTGTTGCCAGTAACCTATTGATATTAAACCATTGGTGAAAGAAAAGAAAATCTTATATCAATATCCTTGATTTACTTATTTTAGACTGTCAAATTGAAATTTTCAGTCAAAGTCATGTAACATGTATGGAAGAAATCCTGCCAACTGGATGAATTCTCAGCATGACGGCATTAATATAGAGTATTCTGTTGAATGTATTATGCAAATAGATTTTATTTATCTCTGCTAACGTCACTGCAGCTCACAGTTGTATAAGGTGTTGCCTTACACAACTCATCTGTATCCTGGAGCATGACTGAGTGAGTTGCCTGTGCGGTTATGGTCATGTAGCTGTAAGCTTGCATCTAGGAAATGGTGGATTCGAATCCCACCATCAGCAGCCCTGAATGTGGTTTTCCATGGTTTCCCATTTTCATACCAGGCAAATGCTGAGGCTGTACCTTAATTAAGATCATGGCCGCTTCCTTCCCAATCCCATCCTTGCGCCACCACAAACCTTCAGTATGTTAATGCGACATTAAGCCTCTAGCAAAAAAATCCTGGTGCATGATCTGAAAATTACATAGGAGACTTATAAACACCCCCCCTAACCCCATGGCACTACAGCCCTTGAAGGACCTTGGCCTACCAAGTGAAAGGCCTGCAGATTGCGAGGTGTTGTGTGGTCAGCACGACGAATCCTCTCAGTTGTTATTCTTGGCTTTCTAGACCAGGGCCGCTACCTCACTGTCAGATAGCTCCTCAATTCTAATCACGTAGGCTGAGTGAACTTCGAACCAATCCTCAGATCCAAGTAAAAATCCCTGACCTGGCCAGGAATCGAATCTGGGGCCTCAGGGTAAGATTCAGGCATGCTATCCCTACACCACGGGGCCAGCATACGAGACTTATGAATTTCTTTTAAAACACATTTAAGGAAATTTCTCCTACAGTTTTCATCAACTCTCTCGATCAGCAGTTGTCCTCACTGCTTTTACACCCATTATCCACAGTTTATGAATAAGATATCTCTGTGTCTACCCAAACTTTGCTGCGCTGCGCCTGAGATTTTTTTTTTTTTTTTTTTCTCTCTCTCCCTTTCCCTACAGTTTCTGCTGACTGCAGCTGTGATGATGACAATCTATCTGACCTTACCCAAACCTAGTACCATATCAAGAGGATAGATAATACCCAAACTAAAACTAGAATTTATTACTTTATCCCATACAAATTTCACTTTTGATCATAAATAAGCTGCTTCAACATTGTTCAAATTCTGTGGTTACATGAATGGACATGCCGTGCACTTACAACATCAAAGCCCAATCTTTTCTTCAGCTGAGAGGTTCTTCTGTCCCATTATGTGGACAGTACACAGAGAGATAGAAGCACAGGAAACACAGAACTACAAGTGACTGAAGTGAATGGCAAAGAACCATGCCTTTAACAATCCAGAAATAACAGGCAAAGGTTGCTATAAAAGTAGCATGCCACAACCATACAGTCAACAATCACATGATGCGAGACTTCGCCTGCTTCGTTTTGCGCCGGATACACAAGGGAGAAGTTGACTCTATATTCACGAATGTAAAGATTTCCATTGTGGGTACTGTAGTATGCTTCATGCTTAATTTACATCTGATTGCACCCTGATGATAACTATCTCTATGTTAAATGATATGTTAAAAATAGGCCTGCTGGTATATAAATTTCTCAGTGGACATCTAAAAGAAAATCCTTTCTTCTTTAACCTCTCCCTTCCCTATCACTTTGCATCCCATTTCAATAGCACACTGATCTTGTTTTCACTTAATACTGTTTTATTTTTCACAGAAATCACTTGTAGTGATAGTGTGTGAGAAATTCAAGGGCTATGGCAAGGACTTCATTCAGCAGCACAAACTACATCCAGACTCCTTTGTACAAATGGCTTTGCAGTTGGCATATTATCGGGTACATGGCAAGTGAGTGCTTCTTCTACTCTTTATTTTAAATGTCAGAATTTTAACATACTCACCATTCAAATGTAAAAGCTGGTACTGAGGTCTGTACCATTGAACTTTTTTTTTTCTTTTCAGTCTGCTATTATAATCTTCAGTCATATAACATCAACATAGCCTTTTTTATTTATACTGTGAAGTTTATTGTGAAAGCGAGGTCACTGGAAATTGGTGAATTTAATGCAAATTATGCAGAATTTAACTTAGAGGGGAAACTGGTGGAATAGTCCTCTTGTGCTAAACTGTTGCTTATGCTTAAAGACAGAATTGGCTGGGAAGCAGTTGTCACGGTAGTATTAGGGCCCTTTAAAGGCTTTTTGGACTGTAATATAAGGTTGACATTATCTTTATCACCATCATACTCTAAAGGCCAGACCTTGGTACTGCAGTCATAAGTATCTGTCTAAGCTAATCTTTCCAGTTCTGCATAGGACTTGCAGTTCATCCTCGTGAGCAGGTTCTTATCGTATGATGTTCTAGGTCACAATCCTCTTTTTTTTTCTCCCAACAATTCTTCTATCACTGGGCCAGTTGGCCGTGCGATTAGGAACATGCAGCTGTGAACTCGCATCCGGGAGATAGTGGGTTCGAACCCCACTGTCGGCAGCCCTGAAAATGGTTTTCCGTGGTTTCCCATTTTCACACCGGGCAAATATTGGGGCTGTACCGTAATTAAGGCCACGGCCGCTTCCTTCCCATTCCTAGGCCTTTCCTGTCCCGTCGTCGCCATAAGACCTATCTGTGTTGGTGCGATGTGAAACAACTAGCAAAAAAAAAATTCTTCCATCAGTGATGTTGCAGAGAAATTCACCGTGCTGCTGAATGTGACTGATAAGTTTTCTTTCTTTTTTTTTTCTCTCTCTCTCAGCTTCAATTTTCACCGGGCGAGTTGGCCGTGCGTGTAGAGGTACGCGGCTGTGAGCTTGCATCCGGGAGATAGTAGGTTCAAATCCCACTATCGGCAGCCCTGAAGATGGTTTTCCGTGGTTTCCCATTTTCACACCAGGCAAATGCTGGGGCTGTACCTTAATTAAGGCCACAGCCACTTCCTTCCACCTCCTAGGCCTTTCCCATCCCATCGTACCATCGACACAGATTATCTTGATCCAGATAATATCTTTCGTACTGTACCTTACATCACACACTGATATTAGCAATGTTTTAAAGATACTATTCACTTTGCAAAACTCAAATTGTTGTCTTTTCAAAACTTGTTTAGGCTGTAAAAGTATACATTGGACTTTTAACAAGCACCCATAAGAAAATTCTGCCCAACAAACAAACAAACAAACAAACAAACAAACAAACAAACAAACAAACAAACAAACAAACAAAGCTTGCCTGCATAAGCGAAGTTAAAAGCAACAAGTATAGCAGTTCAACAACATATTCAAGATTGAAGATAACTGGCAACAGGTTATAGTACTCAACACTTAGTACTGTAGTTTACTTGCAATAAATAACAGACAATAGACAGTTTCCCCACGTTGAACACAACCTTATAAAGGCATCAGCATCCTCTCCGTGAAGTACCCAACTTCCAGGGGCATGTCAATATTGGTGATTCATCAAATTTCTTGGTGCTGTGGTTTGCTGTCCGTTCTTAGCTCAAATGGTCATTCATGTGGTTTACTGTCTGTAATTAGTTCAGAATTCCCAGATACTGCACTCTCCTATAAATGAACAGTATTTAAAATGGAAAACCTTCCATATAAGATATTGAAATAAATTTATGCAAAATAGACTTAATAATATACACACCTCAGGGTTGTGATATCTGTAATATCAGAGTGTTTATTATTAATCATTAGAAATGTACCTTTAATTGTTTTTTTTATTTTATTTTATGCCCACATTAGAGCACTGAAATCAATGTATATACAGTCAAGTCTTATGAATATTGGTTACAAATTTAGTTGATGTTTTTTCTTTTGTTCCCAGAAATGTTTCATTCTCTCTGACCTGGCTGCCCGTTCTTCGTCAGTTATGTTGTACTGTTTGCGTGTATAGGTCTTCAGTTTAAGTCTCACGTCGTTATTTCTCAGGATCCTCTTCCCTTCTCTGTTTTCAATTTTTTGAATTGTCAAGCCTAATTCATTTAAATCTTCTTGGACTTCTTTGAACCAGTGATTTTTAGTTTTCTTTTCCTTTCCATTATGTATTTATTTGTATTCATTCTTCATATGTGTTTGACCTATGTTCCTTGTATTCTACCACCTGTGTGCAGAGTCAACTTGTCTCATCAGAACCATCTCCTACATTTCATGTTCAGAGTGTGTAGCCCATGTTGTGTGTTACATGTCATCAGCTGGTATGGTGAATACATAAAGTGTGCAATAGGCTACCGGTATCTGCACACACATATCACTCATTACTGTCATGAGTAAAAGGGGTGATTCTTTTTTTTAAGTTGCAAATCTGAATAATTTTTAGCTTCAGGCCATTGTGGCAGTATTTCTGAAACAACACAGTCTGTGGAAATTTAGTTTTTCATTTATTGTCTGTAGAACATTTTCATTTTTTAATTATCTCCGTCCAAGGAATTTTCAGCATCCATCACCAGCACCCCATTATAAATTATTTCATTTTTCATTTTTATGCTTTCCCTAAGTGTCCAGGTATCTGATGCATATGGAGCAACACTCCATACAAAGGTTTTTCATGAATGATGTCCTGGGATTTTTTTTGTGAAAATGACTTTGATGTCAGCAGCGATCATCTTTTCATAAAAGCTTGTTTCTGAAGAGCAGTTCTTGCTACCACATCCTTTCTCCACCTTTCATTCATAGGGACCAATGACCTTAGATGTTAGGCCCCTTTAAACAACAAGACAGTATCATCATCATCTACCTTTCATCCGATTTTATCCTACTTCCAAGGCAACAAAAGGATTTAACACAATTTGAGCCTTGTACTATCTAGGCCTAGTTTAATTTCTGCAATTTGATCTCCATCTCTTGAACATTTTATCACCTTTGTTTTTCTTTTGCAGTTTCCTGTGAAATTTACTTTAAGTTTTTCTAAAGCCTCTTGTAATTCTGTCTCACTTTCAGCAGTCAAGAGGTTGTCATCTGTATATTTGATCATATGGAGGACTTTAGCATTGACATTTTATTCCCTGCTGGTTTCTCTTGCTAAATTCCTTCATACCCTCTTCAGTATAGGGACTGAATAAGACTGACAACAACTCACATTCTTGTCTTATAGCCTTTTTGATTTTTTTTTAAATGCTATTTGTTCAGGGCGTCGAGCCATGTGGATCTTTTGCCCCTACTGGCACTATATTGTATGAACCTGCGTGTAATTGGAATGGCGGTAGTGTGGAATGTTGTGTGTGAGGAAAGGAAGATTAAGGACGTCACAAACACCCAGTCCCCAGGCTAGGGATATTAATCATCACAATTAAAAACCCCTGATCCGGCCGGGAATCGAACCCGGGGCCACCAGGTGCTAGGCGGACGCGTTGCCCCCTACACCGCAAGGCCGGACCTTTTTGATCTTAGATGGCAGTTGTTATTTTCCTACAAGAGCAGTTTGGTTTTTGTATAAATTATATATTCTATCTCTGTAATCTACTATATACTTTATAGAGCTTGAAGCATGATGTCCCAGTTCATATCATCAGAAGGCTTTCTAAATGTCTATGAATGTTGTTATAACCATTTAGTTTACTTGGAGGTGTTTTTCAGTGACCAGACAAAGGCTTAACATGGCTTCTCTTGTTCCTTTTCTGAAACTACAATACATCGATCATCTGGAATGCATTCTTCTACTTTTCTTTCTATTCTGTGGCATATTATTCTCGTAAGTTACTTTGACATGTGATGTGATACTCTTGAGTTCTATGGTCTTCACAATTCTATTTCACATTACTTTTTAGGGGCTATTAGGAAAATTTGTTCAAAGTCCCTCAGGATTTCTCCTGTTACATATATTTTGTAGCATTGTTGTGTGACAACGCGTACACAATAATAATAATAATAATAATAATACAAAAATAATAATAATACAAAAAAAGAAATAGTAAATAATATTGACACGTAATAATATGGATAGGGAAATCGTAAAATAACACAGTGATGGTGGTTACACATCAAAACTTGAAAATATGACGGTAGATAATAAAAACGCCAAATCAAACCAGACACAAAAGAAAACTTACAGGCCTAATAATGAAAACTAAAGGAGGATTGTGGAAGGTGCAGGATCCATATGAGGTCCATGGGAAGGTATGGCGTTATGGGGGAGAAAAGGTTCACAAGATTCACCCTCTAGCACAACTATATTAAAAATAACAAAGAAGGATTACAAGAAGCAAGTTAAATTACATAGCAACTGATGCTTGACTCAACAACAGATACAGATTGACTAGCCAAAGCAAAAACATAATCAGGATACTTAAATCACTTAGTAAACACAAGTTTAACATGCTCAGAATTACACATGGGTTGTCGATTTAAAATGCAGGTAAAAGATTTGGAATTACAACCAACGGGAATCTAGGGCAAACTCAGACACGTTAAATAAAAAAAACTTTAAAAATTACATTAAGCAAGAAAACGCCGAAACGCAAAAGGAATTAAATCAAACGAAATCAGAAAACTTTGAAATGGCAATAGAAATGGCACTTACCAATAAGGAGGTAGGGTTCCCGGAGGGGAAACCCTCGAGCGCATCCGCACTTGGGGATGGTCAGATGGAATAGATCTGGCCTAATTGCATCACGTACGCGAAGCGGCCTTAGGCCGAAAATTGACAAATCACAATCCACCAATAGGACTCTATTCCACTAGATTCCTGTTTTTTTTGCCAATACAATTGCATGACCACATATGGTCATTTCCTGGCCTACTGATGCAAGAGGAATTACATCACCTGTTCAACATTGGTAACCGCAGTGCGGTATAGGATGCCTCAAAATTAAGTTACCTTTTAAATCCTTCAATCTACAAACATCAAATTAACATTTGGTCAAGTTACATAAAATTTGAATACAACAATCACTTCAGAATACTTCTTGCATCTTCAAGTTACATAAAATTTGAATACAACCATCACTTCAAAATACTTCTTGCATCTTGCAATGTTCATTTACAGTTCCATATATCTTGCTGTCCTAAATTACATTTTAAAAACAATTATTACAAACATAATATTTTCTTTCAGTTACATAAAAAAAATTTCCAGCAGAGTCCAGAGTTCTTATTTCTTCATGTTTCACAATACAAAATATTACAAACAAAAATGAAATCCTTCAGAAAAACTTTAAAAATTACATTTCCAAATTCAATAATTACTTGATGGTTATGAATTTCATGTTTTTGGTCCGTATTGAACTGAGAATAATATATAAGTAATAATAATAATAATAACGTAAACGTTTCCACCTTTTCAATACTACAATATATTCACAAAATTACAAAATTATACGGTACTAGTTTCGACCCATCTAGGGGTCATCATCAGCCGTATTGGAGCAAAGATCATTTGTGGCGAAATCCTAAGACAATGTTATTTTAAAGAATAACAAGTGAAATGAGATGTTATGGTAATAGTTAATAATACAAGGAATATACATACTAAGAGGTTTTTAACAAAGAATGAAGTATAAATGGGGTGTTGTAAAAATTATAATCAATTATAATTATTGAAATGAAATGATATCTACAAGTTAACCAACATCTTTAAGAAACAAGGCGTTAAAATAGCCTTCAAAACCAACAATAAGAACATGAATGTTTTATACAATACTTCACACATCAACAAGACCAGCAGTTTTTTAAAATCAGGAGTTTATAGGATCAAATGTACCACCTGTAAAAAAACCTACATCGGGCAAACCGGGAGAAACTTCATTATCAGATACCACGAGCACACTAACGCAATAAAATACAACAAGTTTTCAGCCATCGGCCAACACATGCAAGATTATAACCATAATTTCACCAATATTGAACAAGACATGGACATCCTCGTATTAGCAAACAAGGGCCCTTTACTGAACATAATGGAAAATTACTACATACACCTAGACCAATACTTTAATGCCAGTCACAATCTCAATGAAATCACAGAGAAACCCAACATACTCTTCGATCTATTTATCACTTTCCTCAGAAACAATAATGCAGCGAACCTAAACTCAATCCTAAATTTAATCAAAGGTACTTTTCCAAGACAATTACACTAAGCCATATTTCATTTCAATGCAAGAACTTACTGATTTCCATGATTATAATTTTTACAACACCCCATTTATACTTTATTCTTTGTTAAAAACCTCTTAGTATGTATATTCCTTGTATTATTAACTATTACCATAACATCTCATTTCACTTGTTATTCTTTAAAATAACATTGTCTTAGGATTTCGCCACAAATGATCTTTGCTCCAATACGGCTGATGATGACCCCTAGATGGGTCGAAACTAGTACCGTATAATTTTGTAATTTTGTGAATATATTGTAGTATTGAAAAGGTGGAAACGTTTACGTTATTATTATTATTACTTATATATTACAATAATTACTTCTTGCAACATACAATGCTTAGTTCCAGTTCTCCGTCCCACCACATATTAGAGTCTCCTCCTGCCAACGTTGAGCTCTGCTCGACAAAAAAAAAAAAAAAAAAAAAAAAAAAAAAAAAAAAAAAAAAAAAAATCTAAATTAAATTAAAGGGAGGCTTTAATGGAGATTTGAAGATTCTTGCAACACCGCAATTGCACCACACCACAAATTTTTATCTTCGTTCTCTTCAGGAACTTCTATATGGGCAAAACAAAAGGTGCTGACCGCGGCCAATGCCAACGTCTCCATCCATATTGCAGTCCCACCATTGCTCTCTTACAGCCTCAGCACAGTCCACCAGCTTAGTTAACTGGCCTATAATAGGCGAACGTTGCTGGAGCAGCACTGCCTACTGCCGCCATCAAACACACCTTCTCATTACACCATCAGATATTAGTAGCCAATAGTTGCGTTGCAGGCTCCAAACAGATACCCCAGGTTGAACACGAGTCCGTGGTATTGCAGTCACTGGAACATAAACAGACACAGCAGAAACTTGGAACTGAAGAAATAAGGCCACTGCCCTGAACTATTGAAGACTTAAAGTTGAGCTTCAAGGCTGGGTTTTTGTTTTTTCAGTAACAATAACAAGACTCCTTAGGGAAGTCCCCTCCCATAGTTCTGGGATACCCCAGTCCCCTTGGCAAGTGCTATTTCAGAATTTAGGACAATTTAAAAGACTAAAAGAAAATCTTCCAGTGTTTACCCTAGTACCAAAAACATTACAAAAATCCCTAACTATCCCCATTAATAAAATTCTAATCTTACCCCAAAATACATTACATTACAATATACCTAATATAGTCACAAATGACCATACTCATTACAACAAAGGCAACCCTTAATTAAATTATTAATTATAAGTTCTAAAATATGTCTGCACAGTTCATTAACTAGAATTTTGCTTACAACTAAATAAATTCCTAATAACTACTAAATTAATTTACCGTGTGCATTCTTAATCACCCAACATTAAGAAAAGAACCAAACAAATAAAAGGAAGAATTTAGAATGTTGCAAGGGAACTCAAAACAGGGAAATAAATACTTAATTACATTAGCTTGCAACCATTTTGAATGAATTGAGGTTAGTAAGTCACTGTTCATTTACCATGTCATGTACTCATAAAATGTTTGCATAGATAAACTCACATTACGTATTGCGTGTCACACCAGCCAAATTAAAGTGCAATTAAGCCAGGAATACAAAATCACATTGCCTTACCAACAGAAACTCCGAAATAAAAAAAACAAAAGCAATGCAAGAGTGCGCATACAGAAATCCAACTCACTGACATAAACAATAAAAGGCACAAGTACAACCTTCATACTAGAGATTATCAGATAACAGCACGACACACTAGACTAGCAAGCCGATCTGTCCTCTAATACACGACACCACCAAAGCACACACAAGACACCAGTGCGACGACCTCTGAATCAGCATAACCAACCAATGGTAAAAGGCACACACGACCTCAACACCGACTCCATCACACGACATCACAAAAACACAGTACACACACGCGAAAAGCCGTGTGATGACACATCAAGTAGTACCCAGAAAGTAAAAGGACAAAACATGACCTCAAGTACCCTTGAACTTATTCACACGACACTGAGACTCCTAGGGCCAATATTGTACTCCCAGGAGAGGAATGGTCTCTCAGCACCTTAAGCCCTAAGTCTCAGCACACACACATATGTGCCTTCCCAGGTCCCCAAGACAGACTCACAATTATTTACAAAATAGGACAGATACAGCCTGGCTACCCAATTTTGAACCTTACTCAGTCTACAAAATCCCATACCTCCGCAAATTGAGTAAATTTAGAAGACACGAAACCTGTAATGCAAGAAATTTTAACATCAAGAAAATTAAATAAAACAAAATAACCAGAAAACTTTATCGCAGAACTTTTCCTAAATCGTAATACCTACAGAATATTACTACAAGGTTTTGGTGATGAAATTAAAATAACCAAAACAAATCTTAATGACCCGCAAACCAACAATGAATTTAACCGAAATTAATAGCTCACGCATGATGACACCGAAATGAACGTTTGCAGAAAATCTTCCTAGAATTCATTTTAACAATAACTAAAGACATAATTTTCCATCTAGAGCCATCTAATACCAAAAAAAGATTATGAGGAATCTCATACCAGATGCACCAGATTTCAAACATGTCACGAGCACAAGTGCAGATCCGTAACCCGTCAAATTTGTCCAAATGGCCTCAGCGACGCTGATCTATGAATATGGTAAGCACATTTCACCCTACAAGACTATCACAGTCAATGTAGACCCTCCCTACCAAGTATAGAAACATACAGGTAAATATACGTGACAAGGGAACAGACACACGATGGAAAAGCACCATAAGACAAACTAGGAAATCGTTGAATTTAGCAACTGGCTGGGAACCATCCCAAATAGTCCCATACCTACTCAGAAACGAACCCAGATACAGCAAAAGACCAAAAACAACACCAGATGACCGGAAATTTAAATACATACCAAGCTAAAATACGACACACAAAACGTTTTAGAAGATCACTACTACCAAATAAAACACAACAGGCAACAAAAAACAAAATTTTGAAAATACTTTGCTAAAACACGAGATTTGCAAACAGAAAATACTCTAAGAAATAGATGAAAATTACGAACCTTAACCTCAAAATTATTGCCGACAATTTACGGAAACAAAAATTTCAGAAAAACAAAAGAGACTCCATGCTACAACTTGAGCAGAACATGTGCACTACAATTTACGTTATCTTGAAGAAGAACAAGAATATCACGACACGAGTAACTGTGTAAGATTGAATTGAGCGCTCATAACCTCGGGGGGTATCTCTTGGCGGTTCTTTTATGTGTATCGGGTGTTGCTTCTTTTTAGGTAATTATTTTTTAAGAGGGGGATGACTGCATCAAAAAGAATGTTGGTTTTATCTGTGATTTCGTTCAGATTAAAATTTGGGTTGACATATTGATCTAAGTTTCTATAAAATTCTTCCATTATATTGAGTAAGGGGCTCTTGGGGTTAGTACTTAGAATTTACATGTCATTTTCAATATTTGTAAATTTGTGTTTGTAATCTTCAATATGTTGTCCTATGCCTGAAAAATGACTATGTTTTATTGCATATGCTCATTGTATCGTATCTGGAAGTTCCTCCCAGTACGTCCAATGTAACTGGCTTCACAGTCGTTGCACCTCATGCGATAGACTCCTGAGTGGCTGTATTGATTTTTATTATTAATAGATTTAGAATTGTGTAGAATGCTGATATTACTGTGTGTAGTTTTATAGGCTATTTTTAGGCCTCGTTTCTTGAAGATGTTCGTTATGGGATATATATGGGTGTTGTTGTAGGTGAATAGTATGTAATCTTTCTTGGTTTTTTTCAGTTCTGATTAATTTGGATTTGGATTGATTTTTTATTTTGTATATGATTTTGTTGATCATTTCTTTTTTATATCCGTTTTGTCCGGCTATTTCATGGATTAGGTTGAGTTCTTTATTTAGTTCTTCTTTTGTTAGTGGTATATTAAAAGCTCTATATATCATACTGTAGTATGCTGCTTTCTTATGTGCGTTGGGGTGGGTGGAGTATATTTTTATTGTATTGGATGTATGTGTGGGCTTTCTGTATATTTTGTATGATAAATGGTTATCGTGCCTAGTTATAGATATGTCTAAGTAGTTTATGGTGTGATTGTTTTGCGTTTCCATGGTGAATTTTATATGCGGGTCTATTGCATTTAATTGTTCTAAAATTTTGGTTTCATTAGTGTATCTATTGTCTGTTATGACAAATATATCATCTACAAATCTACACCAGAAAAGAAAAGAATATTGTCTATTTTTTGGATTTCTTGATGTTCTATATAATCTATATAGATTTCAGCTAATACACCTGATGTTGGGGATCCCATTGGTAAACCTTGCTGGTGATATATGGTGTCATGAAATTTAAAATAGTTGTTGTTGATAGCAAAATGGAGTAATTTAATGAACTCTTCTATTTCTAGGGTACTGAGTTTGCTGTGGTTTTTGAGATTAGATTCTACTATTTTTATGGTTTTTTGCGTGGGTATGTTAGGGTACATGTTTATTATATCATATGATGCTAGACTATGGTGGTGTTCTATTTTTATTTCTTTTGTGGTGTTGCAGAATTCTATTGAATTTTGTATTGTTTTTTAGCTAAAAATACGTAGTGTTTTTTAAGGAATGTTTGGATAAATTGTGACCGTTTGTAAGTTGGACTCGGTCTGTAGTTTATTATAGGCCTCATTGGGACGTTGTCTTTGTGAATTTTCGGGTATGCTTTAGCGGTTGGTAGTCCTGGGTTCATTGTAATGAGTTTTGCAGTTTCTTGTTCGTTTAGAAGAAAATGGGTGTTTTTTAGTAATGTTTTTAGGTTTCTTTGGATGCTGTTAGTAGGGTCTTTGTTTTTGATTTGGAAAGTTTCATCTTGAAAACAGTTTTTGGTTTTGGCTATGTATTCGTTTTTGTCCATGATGACAGTTGTGTTGCCTTTATCTGCTTTAGTTATTAGTAAATTGTTCTGTTTGATTTTGTTTTTGAGATTTTTAATCTGTATATTGTTCTTGGTACCTTTGTTGCTGTTCTCCTTACTGATTTTGTTAATATAATGTGGTAATCTTTTCCTAATTTTGTATCTAATTTCATCGCGTTGTTCATGAGGTATTTTATTTATGGCATTCTCAGTTTCTGTAATGATTGTAGTGATATTTTGGAAAACTGAATTGTTTCCCCAATTATGTTTGGGTCCCTTACTCAGTATAATGGATTCTGTTTCATCGAATGTCGTATTTGTTAGATTTTTCATTGCTGGATGAAATGTATGTTGGTTGCTATCGTTAGGTCTAGTCAAATGGTGTCTATTGGGGGCATTACTCTGCATATCCTGGCTATGTGATTGTTTCAATGCGTTTAACTTCCTATTTAATGTGTTCTGTTTTTGGATGGCTATGTTTGTTAGTTTTTCATTAGTTATTTGTTGGAAATTGTCCCAGTAACTGTCTGGTAGGTCATGGGAAGCTTTTAGGTGTGTTTCGTAAAGTTGTGTATTGAGGTGTTGTTTTTTCCTATATAAAAATTTGATTTCATCTTTTAGCCAAATTTGATTTGTCTTTTTCTGCGTATTATGGGTTTGGTTAGTGTTTCTGTGTTTGTTGTTATATTTTTTGAGAAATTTAGGCGTTAGTCCGTTTGATAGGCATTCTTTTAGAAAGGTGATGCTTTTGACTACATTTGTTATTTTGATTTTTAAATTTTACTATCAACTCAGCATTAGTATATATTATGAATCTTGTACATATATATTGACAATGCCTCGAACTGAACACTAGACAACTACCCAATTCCTCAAAAAGAGTGTCCAAGTCATTCCAAGACGCTCATACTAACAGCAGAGGAACATGGTGAAATTAACAATATAGTTATCGTAAGAATAGACATCCGAAATGTTTTAATCAATTATCCATAAGTTTTAACGCAATAGTGGACACTTCAAGAATACTACTATCAGTGCATACACAACATTGCAAGTTCCAATTTTTATGCTGATCAGAATAGCAAAAACAAAAACATTTGCAAATCACATGTCTTTGTATACTACATAATACTTTTATAATCCAAGAAAAGAGGACTTATTTTGTTATTTTAATTGTATCATTTGTTTTAGATGGTCTGTTGAATTGGACAATTGTCACAACTGTACAATATTTCCCATTGTGATGCTTTTTTAAGAACTATATTTGTAATTGTCAGCTGAGGATGACCCTTGAAGGGTCGAAACCAGTACTGTGAATGCTAGTATGTAAACAAATGTATAGATAAGGTGGAGGCTTCAGAATAAATCTTATGTTGAAGTTACCACCTCTCGCAAAATCTTCCCGCCAATCTATAAAGCTCCTCTTCCTATTATTTCTGACAAAAAGCGTCACCTTGTGACATGTGTCCTTTTCTGGAACCGAAATACAGAGACTTTCATTACTCCTTGCCTGCATCAGACGCACCAAAACAGAGCCAACCAGAGGAAAGCATATGCGAATGAGAAGACAAACATTATTGTAACGCATACTCATTTGTTGATATAGATGTTGATTCCCATAGGGAATCTGAAATATTTGTCCTGAATGAGCAAATTTATAATACCAATATAAATGGTCCGTTATTGGACATTATAAATTTTCCAGCTAGCTCATTCCTGGTTGCCAGCGTTTCGCCCTCGTGTGCTAGGGTGGGCTCGTCAGTTGGTACCTAGCACACCTACCAATACGCTGGCCAGTGCATACCGTGGAGGCCACTGCGTAGGCTAACTGGAGCCACCGGCAGTGCCAATGCACTAAGAGACTTTGTCTCATCACTAAAAATTGATGCCTGCTTGGCCATCAGATGATATAGATGTTGATTCCCATAGGGAATCTGAAATATTTGTCCTGAATGAGCAAATTTATAATACCAATATAAATGGTCCGTTATTGGACATTATAAATTTTCCAGCTAGCTCATTCCTGGTTGCCAGCGTTTCGCCCTCGTGTGCTAGGGTGGGCTCGTCAGTTGGTACCTAGCACACCTACCAATACGCTGGCCAGTGCATACCGTGGAGGCCACTGCGTAGGCTAACTGGAGCCACCGGCAGTGCCAATGCACTAAGAGACTTTGTCTCATCACTAAAAATTGATGCCTGCTTGGCCATCAGATGATATAGATGTTGATTCCCATAGGGAATCTGAAATATTTGTCCTGAATGAGCAAATTTATAATACCAATATAAATGGTCCGTTATTGGACATTATAAATTTTCCAGCTAGCTCATTCTCTTAGTGCATTGGCACTGCCGGTGGCTCCAGTTAGCCTACGCAGTGGCCTCCACGGTATGCACTGGCCAGCGTATTGGTAGGTGTGCTAGGTACCAACTGACGAGCCCACCCTAGCACACGAGGGCGAAACGCTGGCAACCAGGAATGAGCTAGCTGGAAAATTTATAATGTCCAATAACGGACCATTTATATTGGTATTATAAATTTGCTCATTCAGGACAAATATTTCAGATTCCCTATGGGAATCAACATCTATATCATCTGATGGCCAAGCAGGCATCAATTTTTAGTGATGAGACAAAGTCTCTTAGTGCATTGGCACTGCCGGTGGCTCCAGTTAGCCTACGCAGTGGCCTCCACGGTATGCACTGGCCAGCGTATTGGTAGGTGTGCTAGGTACCAACTGACGAGCCCACCCTAGCACACGAGGGCGAAACGCTGGCAACCAGGAATGAGCTAGCTGGAAAATTTATAATGTCCAATAACGGACCATTTATATTGGTATTACTCATTTGTTGCTAAATTCCGTACATTGTAAATGTTCCATTGTTATGTTTTAATAAATTTATTAAGACAGTGTGAAAATGAGTGGTTGAGGAATGCTTAAAATGCATGTTATCAACTTTCTTCCACTGTAAAGCTAGAAAAGTAACATTTATTCAATACATTAAAATGGAGAAAATATAATGCGTCATGGAAGTATATTGTCTGGCTTGCAATTAACTTTGTCTTAATATTTCCATCAACATATTTTATGTTTTCGTACCCTAAAATTGTTTTTTTAGTCTCCTAAAAAATTGTCCAAGTGTTACATCCAACGTTATTCCACGGGGTACTCAATTTCAGGTCTTTGTTCATTATTAGAAATTTCATTAAGTAAATTTTCACTTCCACCCCTTGTGGCAGGGGGGGGGGGGGACGCAGACGAAGAATACATCCATGGTATCTCCTACCTGTCGTAAGAGGTGACTAAAAGGGGCAACCAAGGAATGATTGTATTAGAACCATGAAACTACTTGCGATTAGTGCCACCATGCAGGGAACACCATGGGTCGCTTTTACTTGCGTGA
Organism: Anabrus simplex; assembly: GCF_040414725.1. Classification (NCBI taxonomy): domain Eukaryota; kingdom Metazoa; phylum Arthropoda; class Insecta; order Orthoptera; family Tettigoniidae; genus Anabrus; species Anabrus simplex. The sequence goes on from NC_090270.1 coordinate 191,470,188, forward strand.
AGTACCACTGTCTTGGGTACCAGATAGGTTTGTAATTTGTAGCACACAGGAGCACCGTGCGGTCAGCCCCCCACTTAGAGTGCACTGTCGGCTTTTACAGTACCTGTGATTAGTACCACTGTATGAGTGACACCATGGGTGAGCTACACCATGGTTCTGGCTTGCCTATGATTAGTACCCACTATATGAGGACACCACGGGATAGTACGAGTCCCTGTGGTTAGTACACTTATGTGATGAACACCACAGGTTTGCATTGCCTGTAAATGGCGCTGCAATGTACGAAACACCATAGGTCTGTATTACATGTGCGAATTTCATTATCTGTAAATAGTACCATAATGTGTGGAATACTGCGAGTCTACGCTACTTTTGATTAGTACTGCACCATGACAAATACCATGATTCTACTTTCCTAGCGATAAGTACTATTATGAGGGGCTGATGACTTGGATTTTGGACCCCTTTAGACTGCAAGCATCATCAATTCGGTATTGTGCTTTAGAAGCAGTCCCTTGGTCAGTAATACTATTACGTCAGTTTTTGTGAATCTGAGACACTGCAGGTCGGATCTACTGATTGTATTAAATTCGTATCCATCCATTCATTCTTCTTCCTCACATTTTGAATTCTGGTCAGTGGAGGATTTTGGACTTTTAATTTGTCATTACATTTCATCTTATTTCATACCATTAGGGGCCAATGACCTAAATGTTAAGCCCCTTTAAGGGGGGAGACCCAGCTTATGTTGTATCATACATCAATATTTTAATGTGTCTTTTCAAAATTAATAATATCTATTTTGTATTCTGATATATTAATGTTAATTTATTATATCTAATGCCCCTTAGGGGATGAAACATGTACTAAATATAATAAATTATATATATTGTATTGAATAGGCGGACCACTTGGTTATAATATTTAAGTTTATCTTAAATGTTCACTACTTGATTATATTCAATAGGGATTAGTATTGCTTGAAATGAAGCTGTTAAAGCTTGTTACATGTAATGAACTATTATTCACTACTATTAACTATTAACTACTATTCACTCATCTCATGCATTTTTAGACTCTCTGTGTAAAAGATTTTTTAACTTGTTATATTGTGCTTGATCACCTTCTTTTTTTATGCTCTCTCCTCTTCTCCATAAATTGAAACATTTTCTGTAATGCACACAGATATTACCTGGTAGTCATAATAATAATTTTTTTCTCTGTCCCTTGTGTGTGTTCATTTCACATTCACATATTTCTTCACATTCTACATCAAGATTGACAATATCTCAATGGCCACCTAGTGAGGATGGATATTTGTCCACATGGTGAAGCAGGGAAGCAGAAATGAGCTGAGAGGATATAGTTTTGGAAGAACTGGGATTGATTAGGAAAGAGCTTCTGTATGTACATGGCAGTATTTGAAGATGTGCAGTTGTTCCTTGTCCTTCAATGTATTCATGTTAGTCAAGGTCTCATTTCTGCTCTTTTATGTACTCATACTGTAATTGCATTTTGCATTTATTACTTGTGTATGTACCTGTCCTATCCTCCTTCCTAATTTGTAACTTTGTTAGAATGAGTTACTTGTCAAAGAAAGTTATAATATATACAACATAAGCAAGCTAGGAAATACTTGCCTAATCAAGATGTGATAAGTCCTACAGATCATTAACCTTCTTAGTGCCACGCCTATTTACAGTGGGTATGCTAAGAATGCCACCTGCTTTACTACCAGATTGCAAGGCTGAACAAGATGAAACATAATTCTCCTAATTGTAAATTCAGATCATTGATTATTGCCCCAAATTGCTCAGAAAGTTTGACTGTATTGATATTGACAGCAAATAATACCAACTAAGTTCACATTTGGGGAAGAACATGTTTTAATCCTGGGTTGAATTAGCATGGAGCAGATTATATTTTTCAAGTTCAGACCTACAAAAGTTACCTGAAATACATAGGTACTCTCCTAAGAAAGATGTGTCAGGATGTCTTGCTCGCAGTCAGATGTAAAAGAAACCCAAGATATTCTGCCTAGTATTTATTGAAATTATTCTAATAATACAGTGACAAAACCTTTCATTTCCTTTAGAGTAACAGGCCGCCACTGCTTTGCGCGGGAATTCGGCTTCAATTGTTGTGCTGACCTCAAGAATTGAGTAGCATATCTATTAGTTACTGTTACCATTAGCTGCCACATAACCTGAGTAAAGAAGAGATAAAAATACAAAATAGGTTTCCCGTTGCAAGGCAGGACATGCTTTGGACCTATATTTTCCAAATAGACAGGTGCAGGGTGATAACGAGTATCACTTTCTACAAAAAACCCCCGAAACACAGATCTTTGGAGAGCATTACTGCTGTCACCATCATCCTAATTATCCTCATTCTCAGAACTGTCATTTGCTCCATCACTAAGTTCGGAATTCTCTAAGCTCTCGGATATATTCACAGCACTTACTTGCGCGGTTTCCGGCATAACCTCACTACTGTCACTGTCTGAGTCATTCTCAGAATCACTCCCATTAAAGGGTGAAATGTTCAAACACTCCACTAACTAGTTATTGTTCGCGAACACATCACCGTCAGCATTATGCCTTGCTGCCATTTTCACTAGCTACTCAGCGACACTTCATAAAACATACACCAAGTTCAAGCACTCATAAAACCCAAACAAGCAAACGTAGTGACAATGAAAATTCTGTGCCTTTATTATCCTACAACAACCAGTTTTTCCATCCATCAACGAAACAATACTTGGTAATTAGTGTTTATTAAGGCAGTAGCGAGAAGAGCGCAATCGCACTCCTGGCAATTTTAGAGGGAGTCGGAAGGAGCACGATCGCGCTCCAAGGCACTCTAAGGGTTAAACAAGTTAAGTCTTATTCAACATTGTTTTTGTTTTAATAGCATTCTTGCCTCAGTTTGTTATTCTATGATATAGGTCCTGTCAAGTTGTCCTTCTTTCTAAATGTGTAATTTCCTAGCATGATATACGGTATTTAATTGGAGCCATATCAGTACATTTCATCAAAAAACTGTTCAGAAAATTTTTGTTTTCTTTACCAGGCCAGCTCCCACGTACGAGACTGCTACCACCAGAGCGTTTTATAACGGTCGAACAGAGACTGTGAGATCGTGCACTGAGGAAGCAATTGAATGGGTGACAGCCATGCTATCAAAGGATGCTTCTGTAAGCAAAATATGAAATAAAGAAATTAATTGTACAAATTTGTGAGGTGTATGGTCTCAATACCTTTTGTTACTGCATACAGAATGCTGACAAGAAAGCCTTGCTGGAACGGGCTGTACTGAAACATGACAAGCTGATGAACGAGGCCAGAGCAAATGCTGGATGTGATCGCCACCTCTTTGGACTTTATTGTACTGCGCTTGAGGAAGGCCTGCCCATCCCATCTCTGTACTCGCATCCAGCCTACTTAAAGAGGTGAGGCATTTTACAGTTTGATATGTTGCACATGCTTGTGCTGTAATAAATATTAAAGTATTTTGAATAAGACAAGGAAAATTTATTTTAAAATGAAGTAAACTTCAAGAATTTAGGTGGTAGAACTCTGTAGTTACCATTTTGGAACTGCATCTTTCCTGGTTATCCTGAAAATTTCTTAAATGGCCATGAAAAGTAGTGGTCTTGACATAACCTAAACTTAAACCTTCATAGCAATTTTTTTTTTTTCAAATTAAAATTTTTCCTGTTTTGTTGTTTATTTTTTCCATGAATCTTCTTCTTCTTCTTCTTCTTCTTCTTCTTCTTCTTCTTCTTCTTCTTCTTCTTCTTCTTCTTGGCCTATTTCCCAATTACCTGGGGTTGGCCCGTAGAAAGGATGTAGCCTATTTTAATGACTGGTTGCCTTTTCTGACGCCAACCCTATATGGAGGGATATATTCACTATTGTGTGTTTCTGTGGTGGTTTGTTGTATGATGTGTTGTATGTATTTGAAGATGTGTAAGAAAACAAACACAAACACCCAACCCCCAAGCTTGAAGAATTAACCAGACATGATTAAAATCTCTAGCCCAGCTGAGAATTGAACTCGGGTTCCTTTGAACTGAATGCCAATATGCTGACCATTCAATATTGTTCCAAATTTCTTGTGACCTTTTAGAAAGAATTTATTATTTTGACCCTTATGGTCTCTTCTTGTCTTATTGACTTTTATCTAATAATTATAAGACTCAAAAAGCAGTTGATGTTACATGTCTATCTTGTCAATACTAATAAAAAACTGTTTGATGCATATCAATTAATCTGTCACACATGTTTTGAGAACACCATTACATTTACTTCATTAGTGACAAAAATATTCAAAAAATATTATGGGGACTTGATCGAATTATATGCTACCAGTATAATACCAATCTTACAAATAAAAATACAAGAAATGTAATTCATAGAAATATTGTTTGTTTGTTGTTTAAAGGGGCCTAACATATAAGGTCATCGGCCCTAGAAATATTAAAGCAGAGACCTAAACATAACTGACCTAAGATTAATAATAATAAGAAGAATAGTGAAATTGGTAGTGGAACATCTAATATAGCGGTAGATGAGTAAGATGCTGTACGACATGAGGTTGCTAAAAAAAACTTTCCAAAATAATAGAGTATGATGATAAAGAAGCACTTAAAATGAAAAATAACATTAAAAAACTGAATGAATAGTAGAAGTCAGTAAATAACAGTGACTAAATCAGGGAAAGGAAACACAGTAGTTCAAATGGACAAGCAAGAATATGTTGAGAAGACAAATTATGTTGTAACTAAGAGAAGTTTAAAATAGTCAAGAAGGATCCCACAAATGGCATACAGAAAAAGCTAAAAAGAATATTTAGTAACATAGGCCTTTACTCGATTACTAATTGTTTGATTAATATGAATCCAGGTTTATGCACGTTGAGAGCATTACCAAAAATTTATGAACAAAACACACCCAAAAGACCAATAGTCATCATCATTCTAAACCATCTCCAGTTTCCCGGGTGTAGTATATGAGCCTCCTCCATCTCATCCTGTCCTTGTACCATTCTTCCTCCACCAACTTGTCCCAATCATGACTTCTCAGCAGTACATCGTTCTTAACTAAATCTATCCATTTCTTTCGTGGCCTTCCCACGGGTCGTTTTCCTTCTACTTTTCTGTCAAATTCCTTCCTTGCAGTTCTGTTTACTGGCATCCTCTTCATGTGACCAAACCACTTCAGTCTTGATATCTGAATCTTATTGAGGAGAGAATCATCTTTTCCTACTTCTTCTCTAATTTTCTCATTCCTAATCTTGTCTTTCCTGGTTTTCTGGATCATAGTGCGTAGGAATTTCGTTTCAGCTGCCTGAAGTTTGGAATTATCTCTATTGGTCAGTGTTGTGGTTTCGAGACTGTATGTAAGAATTGGTGTATAATCGGACTTGTACAATGTCATTTTTGTTTTCATGGGTATTTGCTCATCCCACAGCAGGTGTCTTACCTGGTGGTAAAATTGTGTTGCCTTATTGATTCGATTGTTCACCTCATGTTTTGCTAGGTTGTCATTTGATATAACGCTACCCAAGTATTTAAAAACTGAAACGCTGTCCAGTTGGGCTTCATTTAACATGACTATTGGTTCTGCTCCTTCCCCATACACTTTCATCACCACTGTCTTGGTCTTGCTGATGTTTAAACCATATTTCTTAAACTCCTCATTCCAGCTTTGCATTCTCTCTCCCAATTCCTCTTCTGAGTCACTCCAGATCACAAAATCATCTGTAAATGTGAAGGCTTTGGTATCTCCAAAAGACCAATAGTAAATTTTAGAAATAGCCCGACATATAAGACTGCTAAATTTATACAAAATTTAGCATTTTAAATTTACTTG